>NW_027528357.1:8518871-8555816 GCF_008692635.1 Crocuta crocuta
GGCCCATAAAAGTTAAATGTTACATAATATATTATTTCTGTTACTTATGCAAAAATGATGATAAAAATCTAACAAATTATATAATATACAATATATATAACAATTTGTTATACTATATATTGTATACAATATAATATACAATATATATAACAATTTGTTATACTATATATATAACAAATTATATAAATTTATATATATAAACAAATATTATATAGGATATATATTTACAATAATATTTAGAGGTCTTTGTTTTATTTAGAAAAGAGACCATACTGTCTTTCAGAACTACAGTTTTTATTTAATATGGAACTATAGACTTTATTCAATTGACACAAATTTGATTTTATCTAATTATATCATATAAAGGTACAGCTGTCTACATGCCTGAATTATGTGTTACACCTTGAAGAATGTCCAATAGCTTAACACTATGCTAAAAGAATGTCCAATGACTTAGTATCTCATCTTTATACTTCGAATACTATTATTGCTATGACACCCTGCAGTGCCTGCTCACTAGCATTCAATCTTTAAAAGATAAAGGTGTCCAGCTTGAGTTATTCCTTGGTTTAACCATTTTTGAAGCATTTTAGAATGCCCTCTGATCATTATTGTTCATATCCTTCTAGAGATCAAAATCTGTTCAGAGAACACCTTTGCAGCTCTCTTTTTTTCCCATGAGGTAATTTCAAACAGTATGTCTTTAGGCAGTGAAGCATTGAGGGTTCTTTTGGGGAGGGGGGGCATTAAAAATAATTTTTAGAAGCAGGAAACATAAGTTAACTTTGTGGTAGCAATCTTTTACTCTGTAACACACTGACAAGTTATGACCATTGTTAGTTTTTCAGGAATAGATATTCTTAAAGATAGTTACTATTCCTGTTTTTTTTTTTTTTTCCAGATGCTCGATTGACATTTTAATTTGTCGATGTGGAAATTCTGGGTAACTTATAATCATAATAGTTATTTTTCCCCAATGCTATCAGAAACGCAACTCTCTTTATATTTTATAATTACTTTTCTGACATTTTCTATATTCTCAAAACCAAAACAATGCTTTTTAAAAATAGAACACTTTACACTACTTTACTATGAAAATGCCAAGAAGATATAGATTGCTTAACAAAGGGCAAAATAAGAGGCATGTGTAAAAGTATTTATTATAAGAATCTTAGAGAAAATTCAGTCTTTCAAACTCATATTAAAGTGTGGTCAGGATATTATATAATCTAGCTATTTTATTATCTGTGTGTTCTACTTGTAAATAAGTGAATCTACTTAAAATCAATTCATATTATTACCAGATACCAAATTAGTCACAACTTTAGGAAGTTGTTACTACATTCATAACTGATGCATCAGTACATTTTAATGCCAATTTGCATTTTTTCACTAAGCCT
The DNA here is from genome assembly GCF_008692635.1 of Crocuta crocuta. Lineage (NCBI taxonomy): Eukaryota > Metazoa > Chordata > Mammalia > Carnivora > Hyaenidae > Crocuta > Crocuta crocuta. The sequence goes on from NW_027528357.1 coordinate 8,520,272, forward strand.
CTATTATCTACATGACTTATTTCAAGGTTTCTTGTCCTATCATTAAGTATAATATACTTCTATGTTAGTAAGCATGAATCACATCTATACAGTTTATGTTAGACTTGATCAGATTCAGTAGAAGTGTTCTAAGTGACATTAGACCAGAGACAAATCATTGACAGCAACATTTTCCAGGAGTGCAGAATATATATTGGTTTTGGTTTCTGGTGGGAGAATGTATGCCATACTCTTAATTTCAATTGTTACCCAGCTGAGAGTGTCTTATACCAGCTTGAAATAAAGAGCAAGATGAGCCAGATTTCTAGGTTGATAGAAGAAAATTATTTACATAAAATCTGGAAATAATTAGTATATCCCAACATCATAAGTATGACCAGGTGATATTGCGATGACAGTTCCTTTTGTGCACATGTTTGAATTCAGCAATAGTGGAGTATAGCCCTACCATCTTTGGATCGATGCTCTTCACTGCACAATCATTCAAATCAATAAAATGATTGATTTGATTATATGGAAAGGGATGAAAAAATAGCCAGTAGCTTTTTATATATTCCAAATATTGAGGTTGTGTGTGTGTGTGTGTGTGTGCGTGTGTGTGATAATGGGGTAAAAAAAGTAGTTGGCCACCAGGAGAGGATAGAGAAAACATGTCAGGTCAGTGATCCTAACATGTCATATGTAAGACTTCAGTGATATCTTCTAGTACCTTAATGTTAAAGAGACTCTAAATGGCACAAAACATATTTCAATATTATATTGTTTAAAAAAAATAACAATTTCAGTTACCAAAGTGGCAACTTTAGTGTCAATAAGAATCCTCTTATAGATCATACATTGAAGAATGGAGAATCCCTCCTCAACTGTCAGTTTACCTTAGGCAGAAGTTAGAAAGAATATAAAGCAAGAGTGGAATAAAGACTCAACCATTCAGAAGACACAAACTCTGAAAAACATTAATTATTCAGAAGAAGGAACTGACATTGAATAGAAAATGGTTTAAGCTTCTTTGTGTGTATTCCAACCTGGAAAAAGCAAACTGAATTGTAAGTGTGTCTTATTGAAACATTAATAGAATGGGGGTGTCTAAGGAATTTAATACATGTTTTATTTATTTAAAAGATATTTTCAAAACCTTCCAACAATCTCCATTTTACTCAGAGCAAAAGTCAAAGTACATACAAAGGCCTACAGAGCCCTATATCATGTGGTCCACTTCACTTTTAAGACTTCATCTCCCCATATTTGTCCCTTCAACTCACTTGACTTCAAGCATACAGGGCCTTCTTGTTTATTGATACACACAATGTGTTACTGCTCAGGCCCTTCTTCTCATTCCCCCTTTCTGGAGTGTTTTTTGCAGAACTATTCTTTTGCCTCATTCCCTATATTCTTCAAGTTTTTTAACTCATTGAGGCCTACTCTAACTAACTCATCTCCTCATCTTGACCCTGATCTATATTTCTCAACATGTGCCACGTTATAACATGCAATGTGCATTATGCTTTGGTTGATAATTTCTTGGTTTTTAATATATTTTGACTATCTGACTTATCTGACTGGAGTATCAGTTTTACAAAAACAAAGTTCTTCTCTTTTTAATTGTTTTAACTGATAAATCTCAGGCATTTATAAAAACGCCTAGCACAGGGGTAGCTGGGTGGATCAGTCAGTTGAGCATGTGAGTTTGGCTCACGTCATGATCTAGTGGTTCGTTTGTTCAAGCCCCACATTGGGCTATCTGTTGTTGGTGTGGAACCCACTTCAGATCCTCTGTCTCCCTCTCCCTGCCCCTCTCTCACCTGCACTCTCCCTCTCTCTCAAAAATGAATAAACATTGTTTTAAAAAAGTGCTTAGCACACAGTAGGCACTTAATAAATAGTCATTGAATGAATTAATTCTAATACATATTATATATATCTGTATATATATGTAAATTTGCGTATAGTTGACACACAATGTTACTTTGGTTTTGGTTTTACAATATAGGGATACAATAAGTTTATACCTTATGCTATGTTCATAAGCGTAGCTACAATTTACTTGTTCCCATTCATCACTATTACAGTATCATTGACTATATTACTTATGCTGTGACTTTTATGCCTATGACTTATTCATTCCACAACTGGAAGCTAATATCTCCCACTCCCCTTTATTCATTTTTCCCAACCCTCCATCCCCTTCCCATCTGGCAATCATCATTTTGTTCTCTGTATTTATAGATCTGATTCTGCTCTTTGTTGGTTTCCTCTTTTATTTTATTTTGTGTTTTTAGATTCCACATATGAGTGAAATCATAAGGTATTTGTCTTTCTCAGTCTGACCTATCCCACTTAGCACAATATCTTCTAGCTCCATCCATGTTGTCTCAAAGGGCATGATCTCATTCTTTTATGGCTACATAAATATTCCACTGTATGTGTATGTGAGTATGTGTATTATATGTGTGTGTGAGTGTGTGTATACCATATCTTCCTTATATACTTATCTACTGGCTATTTACAAATTATATTTTATTATTTAAACATTTTTAATGTTTTATTTATTTCTGAGAGAGAGAGAGTGAGCAGGGGAAGATCAAAGAGAGAGGGAGATACAGAATCTGAAACGGGCTCCAGGCTCTGAGCTGGCTGGCAGCACAGAGCCTGATGGGGGGCTCAAACCCAAGAACTGTGAGATCATGGTCTGAGCAAAAGTTAGACACTTAACCGACTGAGCCACCCAGGCGCCCTGTCAAATTATATTAAAAAAAAAAAAAGTCCTACAAAGATTTCAAATGAGGGTTTAAGAATTATTTGATTCAAATGGAACTCTTTTGTCTGTGTGGGAGAACTCAGTGTTCTTTCCTGCTTCATGCTTTGGCATATCATCCAGGAGGAGTGATCACTGTGACCCTTTCCTCAAATTTCCACGATGGTCTGTGTTCCTAACTCTCACCATCGTTAAATGCTCCTAGGAATTCTCAGTGAAAGACAAACTTTAATTGACCCAGTCAAGATCCCTGTGATATTTTCTTTCCGGCCTCATTCATATCTGGGTTCTTTCTGTCAACATTTTAGACAAAGTAGACGTTTTCAATGGTTTTCCCCCCAGAATTTTTACCTACCTCTACTGGACAACATAGAATCCATCTTGCCCTGTCTGCATTTGATAAAATGCCCAACAAACAAAGAAACAAAAGCTCACACATTAAAATCTGATCTCAGAGTGCAGTTTTGTGTCCTCTCACTTCTCCCTTTGCTCTTTTAAAAGCCATGGAAACTACATATTTCTTTTTTTTTAATTTACCACAACTTATTTTTTATTTTTTTTTATAATTTACATCCAAGCTAGTTAGCACATGGTGCAACAGTGATTTCAGGACTAAATTCCTTAAGCCCCTTACCCATTTACCCCATCCCCCCTCCCACAACCCCTCCAGCAACCCTCTGTTCTCTATATTTAAGAGTCTCTTACGTTTTGTCTTCCTCCCTGTTATTATATTATTTTTGCTTCCCCTCCCTTATGTTCATCTGTTTTGCATCTTAAAGCCCTCATACGAGTGAAGTCATATGATATTAGTCTTTCTCTGACTAATTTCATTTAGCATAATACTCTCTAGTTTCATCCAAGTAGTTGCAAATGGCAAGATTTCATTCTTTTTGATTGCTGAGTAATACATCTTCTTTAAATATTCCATGCCCCTGGATAAGAAGAATATTGTTAAAAAGTCGATACCACCTAAAACAATCTACATACGCAATGCAATAACAATGAAAACCATATATTGCTAAGGCACAGTGTTTCTAGTAAGTAGTAAACATGGGTTGCAGGATGGCTGAGATGGAAGCCCAATCTATGTCATAAAAGCACCATGTCACTGATGCCAGGTAGATTTAAGATGCCTATTATTCAGGCACCTGCATAATACTTGAGAGTGTGACTCTTCTACAAACAAGCATTCAATGGTAAAATAAGGTCACAGAAGCTCACAAGCACTATTTGTTAGAAACCCACAAACCTGTTACAGTGCTAAAGAGTACTCTAGCACCTTACATTTGTATTTTAAAATACAAAATATATACATATGTTTGTCATTTGGGGCCAAACAAGTGAGAATTTACCTTTTTCCAGAGGATGATCCTCATTGTAACTAGATCTACTTCCAAAATCGGTGATAATATTCCTTCACCATATTATTCCCACACAGGCTTTCTAAACTTCTTTTTTACAATATTCTGTAATGTTTATTTATTTTTGAGAGAGAGAGAGAGAGAGAGAGTATGGGAGGGACAGAGGGAGAGGGAGACACAGAATCTTAAGCAGGCTACAAGCTCTGAGTTGTCAGCACAGAGCCCTCTGCAGGGCTTGAACTCATGAACCGTGAAATCATGACCTTAGCCAAAGTTGACACTTAACCAACTGAGCCACCCAGGTACCCTTCTCAGATTCTTTTATGGATCTATTTCTGTCTCCTTATGCTAAAAGAAAGCATGGGAAGAAAATGAGGATTGTTTTCTTCTGTGGAGCTTCAGAGCATAGTCTTACAATGATAATCTAGAGTATTCCTAATGTGTCCACTATTTCAAAACACGAAAAATCTTTTGGAAATTTAATTATCTTTAACATATTTCTTTTGAAACTCCATATGTGGGAGTCTATCCTAAATCCACACACCCAAGACACACACAAAATATTAGCAATTGTTTTCCTATTTAAATGCCTGGTTTCTCTTAATAAAGTCAATGTAAAGAAGAGAGATGACTTTCTTACACAAGCAGGGAAGGAATATGTATGTATGTATGTATGTATGTATTTACTCATTTTGAGAGAGAGAGGGAAAGAATGCAAGCGGGGGACAGAGGGGGGGGAAGAGAGAGAGAGAGAGAAAGAGAGAGAGAGAGAGAGAGAGAGAATCTTAAGCAGGCCCCATGATCAGCATAGAGCACTATGTGAGTCTTGATCCCACAGCCCTGAGATCATGACCTGAGCTGAAGTCAAGAGCTCCGACTGAGCCATCCATGTGCCCCAGAATAGGGATATTTTATATACCTGAGCTGTATGAGGATAAATTTCCCAAGACTATATAGTTTATGTCCTATAGTACTTGTTTTTCAGTGAGGAAGAGATAGAAATGTTACCACTTAGATATAATTTATTAGAAAATAGAAATAGAAATAGAAGCTTATTGGGTAGAGGAAAGTAAATAAATAAAAAATAATCAAAAGCAGTCAGGAAAGAAGAAAAAAAGAAAGAAAATGTAGTAAATGTAAATTTCTAAAATAAAATGGCAGTAATAAACCCTAATGTGTCAGCAACCAATTTAATTTTTTAAAGAAAAACTTCTCCTGTTAGAATAAAAAGACTTAGATTGAATTTTTAAGAACTCAGCTTTTCACTGATTATAAGTGATATAGTTAGTAAAATAGTGCATAATGTTTGAAGATAAAAGGATCTAAAAAGATATATTTGTAAAATATAAATAAGTTAGAGGTAGGTAGTATGATGAATTTCTATGGAATTTACTGTTAAATAAATGAATATACTAAAATAAAATATTAACTGAAATGTAGCATAAAACAAGATGATTTTTATATTTATATATGCATTTTGTTATTAATGTACTTCCCATTAATATGTATATACACATACTTTGTGGCATGTAGGAACTATAAACTCATGGATGGGAAAGGTACATACATTTATGGTAGTGATGGTTAGGGGGTGGGAGGGTTGAGTATTTGACTGCAAAGTGGAATGAATTACATTTCAAATCTATCCAATAACTCATATTGACCAAATAGTAATACCTAGTAATTTTAGCAGATGGGTAAATGGATATATACAAGATTTCTTCATGAATTTCTCTGTTTTAAGCATCAAAATAGGAACATCTGGGTTTGCTCAGTTCGTTGAGCTTCTGACTTCAGCTGGGTCATTATCCCCTGGCTTATGAGTTCAAGCCCCACATCAGGCTTGATAGTTTCACCTTGTCAACACACAGCCTGCTTCAGATCCTCTGTCCTTGTCTCTCTCTGCCCCTCTCCTACTCACTTTCTCTTTCAAAAAATGAATAAATATTAAAAAATAAATTGAAATAAACATCAAAATAAATCAATACTTGAATTCATCATGGTAAGGCTGATATGGTTATATCTCTTCACTTTCTCCAATTCCTTAACACAGTCTTAGAAATCAGTAGAAGTTGGAGCAAACTATTTAGTTAACTCCCGTATATCCTTTAAAATGCTTCTCTGGAATCACTTCTTTTTAGAAGTTTTTTTTTTTTGTCCCTGTATCAGTTTCACTGTTTTGTGAAATGACCAAAAACCCAATTCAGCTAGCTTGAGCGAAGAAAAAAAAGGTATCAGTTTGCATAAACTTGGAGCAACTGAAGCATTAAGGAAGAACCTGGCCTTAGGGAAAGCTGCGTTCAGGGTTATACATTCATAGGACTGTTTCTTTCTGTCTTTTGGTTCTACCTTCTGCTCTTTTGATTTGATTTCTATATATCTCCACTATGCTCATAGATGTTTGAGGAAAGCTAATATTCTGTAAGCATCAAATCAATCACAGAAGAAATAACAAGAGTCTGCATTGGGTGCCCAGCCAAATTCTCTTAGAAGCCAACTGACAAACTGGGAAAAAGCCCTACTGGTTTCAGTAGGGACAATCTGTGGCCTAACAGCAGGAACATTCTGAAGGTACCATTCTCAGGACTTTGACTGAACTACTTCTTCTTTGTGTCCTATTTTCCCAAGCTTTTAACAACCTCCATAATAGTGCTCCGTAATAAAAAACTTACAAGTCCTTGACTTGGGGTTGGCTTCTGGGGAATCACACTAAACACAGGGTATGTGTATGTATACACAATGGTAAGGCCTTTAGCTGAGGCAGGAGTGAGGTCAACCAACCTGAACCATACCAATGAAGAGTATGAATGGGGTTATCTCCAAAGCAAAACTTCAGAATCCAGATGAACAGAATTATTGTTGCTGTATAATAAGCTTTGAAATTGGGTAATTTGAATCTTTCACCAATGTTCTTATTTAAAATGTTGACTCTTTGGTTCCTTAGCCTTCCCATATACATTTTATACATAAGAATATCAGTGACTTTTGTAAGTTGACCTTGAATTCTGCCATCCATCTTGATTCGTGTATTAATTCTAGGAGATTTTTTGTAGATTCTTTGTGATTATCCATGTATTAATTCTAGGAGATTTTTTGTAGATTCTTTGTGATTATCTATACAGACACTTGTCATCTGTGGATAAAAATACTTCTCCCACTCAAAGCAGCATGTTTACTTATTTTTCCTGCTTTTGTGTGTTACCTAGGACTTCTAACCTTTAAGGTAAATCTAATATCCTTGACCTAGTTGAAAAGGCCTTGCCTAGGTTTCCAATTTTATTCTGCATACTGTGTCTCTTGAATCAAATGAAGCTCTTAGTGCCTCAAAAGTTCCAGATTCATCTCACCTCCAAAATGTCTTTTCAGCAGTTTCTTCTCCCTGTGACTTCCTTTTTATTGCCAGACTTTGTCATCTAGTTAACTACTGCTCATCCTTGGGCCTTAGCTTCTTTCAAATGATGTTCCCTAAGCGTCTCATTCTAGGGTAAACCTTCTTCTATTGCTACACAATTACCATGTTCATAGCACTTATCAAAATTATAATTACTTATTCAATATCCATTTATTCATGAAACTATTTTCATTTGGGCAGAGACTACATCTATCTGGTTTACTCCTCCATTTCTAGTACCTAACAGAGTTAGCAGCTAGAAAATAGATGGTTTCAAAATATTTCTTAAATAGCTGAATGAAAAATATGTAATTTAATAATAATAATACATATATAAATTGATTACTGCAGTAATTAAACTATAAGATATAAAAAATATACTTCTTCCTTATAAATGTGCATGTGTGGGATATCAAATTAATAAAATCCAGCCATAGCAGCTTGAATAATCATTGTCACTCCCAGCAACAACACAGTTGTATCAACTATTTATTGAGTACATTTCATATAATAATTATAGTAATAGGCATTTCATAAGCACTTTATTATTTATCAGTTATAACAATCCAAATGTAGTTACTGTAATCTCCTCTTGCTATGAAACTTAGCAAAGATGTCCACATATTGGGAATTTTAAAGTGGTTCTTTGAAGTTTACAAATGATATAAAATTCACATCACTGGTGAGATACAGTCATTTCAGTATGAACATGCAAATTCATATATCCCGAGACATTCAAAGTTAAGACAATTATATATTCAACAATTATTTATTGTTGGCCTCATAGGCACTAATGGATATGGATGTTACAGATAAATAAGACATTTTTCCTTTCCCAATTAAAGATGTGTGCCAGTGAATATGTCAATGATTGTAAGGTAAATCAAACAATTATAAAGAACAGTGTAGGCAAAAAGTATCTGGGGGCTTAAGAGGGAGAAAGATTAGTTCTTAAGTCTTTTAAGACGGGGCAAAATTCAGGTAGATCTTTAAACTGACTGTGAAAAGAAAATACTTGCTAATATAATATAATATAAGCATAATATAAAATAAAGAATTAAAATAATGATATTAATAAGTTTTATAAGCTCCATTCTCCAACTTCTTTGATAAGTAAATGATAGGAAATAGAATTTCTCTTCTTCTATGTTGGAAAGAGGTAAATCTCTCCCTTAGTGAATTTTCTGATTTTATTTTATTTAAAAAACATTTTTAAATGTTTATTTTTGAGAAAGAGAAAGACACAGAGAGACAGAGTGAGAGCAGGGGAGGGGTAAAGAGAAAGGGCGACACAGAATCTGAAGCAGGCTCCAGGCTCTCAGCTAGCTGTCAGCACAGAACCTGATGAAGGACTCAAACTCACAAACCTTGAGATCATGACCTGAGCTGAAGCTGGACGCTTAAGCGACTGAGCCAACCAGGTGCCCTGAATTTTTCTTGTTTCAGATAAGCACTTACTATATTAATACCATGCAGATATTTCCATTATATTTCCCAGAAAATACAGGCAGTCAAAAGAAAGATATTTCTAGTAATTTTGAAATATTGTCCTATATTCTTATCTTTATCTTTATTTTTAATGTACTTTAAATGTTACAAGTTCACCATTGGATGGCAATATTGCTTGTTATTTTCCCTTTGGTATTCTTATAAGCACTTAACTAGAGAGGAAAACCCGACGTTGCCTAACAACTAAGATTTTCTAGTCAATTTTATTTACTTTTTTTTGCATTATTTTATTTCATACGTTATAATGAAAACATATGCAAAATGATGTTCTCCTCTAGACTATTGATTTAGACTCAGTTAAGAAGTCAGTAAGTACAACATTCACCTTTCTTGGTGGAAGACGAAATGATCTTTCATATACTGAGCTTGATTCTATTCCTTCTTTGATGTTATGGAGGAATGCTCTGTGCCCCAGTCCTCGTAGAGGAAAAGTTTCTACAATTAAGGGCCACGTGAAAAGATGGTCAATGACCATTTGCTATGAATCATTAGGATCTCACTTTCCTGAAAAGCACATTTGCTCAATAATATTATTGAAATGGTTTGAATTAGTGGACATAAATTTCAAAGAAGAAAAGTTATGATATATTTCTCCAATAGCTGTAATTTATGTTCTGATTTGTAAATCACGCATCACATTTTACCTGATCCTCAAAGTAGTCCAAATGTTGCTAACCATGCAGATGTTAAATGCTTCCCAGAGGAAAAATGTGATTTCATAGAATATTATGGTAGCCTGCCATTCATAAGAAAAGAAAGAATAAGAATTGTTACAAAATATCTCTGAGGGATGCCTGGGTGGCTCTGTGTGTTAAGCATCCAACTCGATTTTAGCTCAGGTCCTAATCTCACAGTTCATGAGATCAAACCCTGTGTCAGGCTCTGTGCTGACAGACCAGAGCCCGTTTGGGATTTTCTCTCTCCCTTTCTCTATGCCCCTCCTCTGCTCGTGCTCTCTCTTTCTGTATCAAAATAAACATTTTTTTAAAATATCACCAAATATATAGAATGCTAACATGACAACTATCATCAGTTTGGCAATAATTTATATTACAAGTAGATTAGAATAGAAAAGTTATGGTCTTGTCCATAGTCCATGACAAAAACATATTCCTTCTATGCATTTCCATTTATGGATTAGAGTCATTTATAATTAGAATTCATTAATGAATTCTAAATACTGTGTTTCATTGTGACTCCCAGTAGCAGACTACTTGCAGATTACATAGAGATGCATGTCTATATAAGAACTATTTTACTCAAAATAATATCTATTATTGTTTATCTTAATTTGGGAATGTAGTCATGCACATTCAATGTGTCTAATCCTTCTAGGTAAATTGGGTAAGTTTGTATAATTTTATGTTTTAAAATTAAACATTGAAACTACAATCATTTCCTAAATTGATAAATCACCAGATCTCCTGATATATTCAGGTTAATTTCATTTACAATAGTACTTCATAAAGTTCAGAAGCACATTTTAATAAATTTAAGATTAGTTCATTATTCTTCCCATTCTGCTTACTAAAATTTGTTTCATTATGTTGGAATACATGTCGGTCTCCATATAGACCATTTCAGTCTAGAGAAGACAGTAGATTGGGACAGATCAGACAAGTCCCAGTCTAGGACTTGAGTACTCTTTTATTATTGTATGNTGGAAGAGTCCACACGCTACAATCACCATATTAACCGTATGTCTATTGAAAGGCCTGATGCTGTGTTACATAAAATTTCACCATTGTTTTATAAAAAATTGGCATATAAAAACTTACTATTATTATTTTAAATCATGGTTAAAGGATCTCTATTCCTGGTAGCACTAGATATGTATCTGGGAAATATTTATGTGGAATCACATTGCTTTATAATATTTAACATTTTAGAGCATCAATACCTCTACTACTAGGTGAATATATTCAGGACAATTGAGAATCCATAGTCCTGCAATGGTCCCAGAGTCAAACATTATAAAATATTAATGGTCCAGAGTTTGTGCTTAGAAAGAAAAATATAAGTTGAGCCCACTTTCCAGGGTACTGTTTTCATAAAATTGGAGATAATCTTGTTCTGTAAATAGTTTTACATTTGTTATATTTCAGAAGCACAGGCTTCAGCTTTCTAGATAAGCCCATAAAGTACTAATGGTTTGCAATTTTTTTGTCTTGACAATTCAAGAGGAATAAACTGTAACTTCACTACTGCCTCCATTTTATACCCTAATTCTTCCTACTGCAATATATTCTTTTTAAGTCTTTTTTATTTAAAATAATGTTAAATGAGACAGTGTTTATAAAATAATCCTCATACCTTCATATGAATATTTCTGTTTTCTATTTGATGAAAAATACACTCATCTTTTAGTAAAAATATTAGGATTCTAAATGAAAATTCAGTCATTTTCAAATATATAGCTTTGCCAATTCTGCTAAAACTAAAGGCGAATTTTTATGAAAACTGTGATTCATGTAATAATGATTAAAATAAAAATGTTACATATTTTATAAACCTCATCTCTGATTCAGCAAATGGTAAATAACTTCCGTAGGTAGTGAAATGGGTACAGAGAACTTCATAAGTATTCACTTTTTAAAGAAAAGCTAATTCTTCCAGGACATCATTTAACAAATGGCATTGGAGTTATTTAAATTCTATTTTCATGTGCGTGACCTGAAAGTGACAAGAGAAACAGCAAAAGTAGCCTATTTTTATGAGTGGGAAGAATAATTAGATTTCTATGCAGATATCAGTGCAGTCCTTTGAATTGAAACAGATTCTAAGGAAAATAATTATTTGATACATTGCTTGCTATTGTAAGACTATATGCAAAGTTCTATTTGCCCTCTGTGACTCATGGTGACCTGAAATGTTCTCATTTTCTTTTTGAGTTGTGACAGCCTTGCTGGCACCAAGCTCCTTGTATCTCATTTCAATGAAAACGCACAAGTTGATTACCTGTCAATGATAATGAAAGAAGATTTTGCCAGTTGGCTCTTTATGGCTCAGGAAACTATCTGCAAACACAATTAAACACTGCATTAAAAACTTTATATCAATTATTAAAAACCAACAGAATTGCTATGATAGCATCATACCACACAGAATCAAAGGACTTTGTTAGGAATAATTTCTTGAATCATAAATAAATGAGTAAAAAGAGACGATAGGACTACTCGAAACGTTTAAACTTTCCAAAACGAAATAATATCTTTTACCCGCTTGATGATTACAGCACAGACCACACGTGCTCATTTAGAAGCTATCAACATTTACTTGTGGAACTTCACCAGAGAAATTTCAGGGGAAAGTAATTATAGAGGCAATTTCAATTTAAAGCCACATAGGGAAGTAATTAAGGGTAATAATATCTGTAGCCTCTAAACAAAGATCTAGAAAATAGACCCTGTATCTTATTTTAATGAAAGAGGTTACAAAGAAAATGGCAGTTAATGCAGCTTTATGTAAGGAAAACCATAGTATTAATAAAACATCTATTTCCAGATATACGTCACACAATTATGTGGGGCAAGATTGTGCTGTAGTGTTTTCTAGAAATATATTTCAGATATGATACAGTTACAGATACTAGGTTATATATCTTGTTTCATATATTGTGCTAAATGTTAATTTTCCTCTGATGGCCCCAGTCCTCTGATTTCACATTTCAAGGACTCTCTTCTAGCTTTCAAGTTAGGTTTGCAGACCTAAGTCTGGTGTTCAGAGGAGAGAAGGCATGGGGATAGGAAGAGAGCTTAAGGAAGAAGAAATAGTAATAAAGACAGCTCAGTAGTAATAATAGTAAGATACATGGTTATTTGGATCGAGAGGCAGCATTATCAGAATGCTTAATAAATCTTCTTAGCAACCAGAGAATTTTGGGTTCAGATCTCAGCTTCACAATTTATAGGGAGCATGATTTTGGTAAAGAATTTAAATCCCTTTTTTCATCTTTAATTTGTAATAATAATTTCAAATAGTTTCTTAAGCCTTAATTTGATGTAATAAAATCAAATTTCATTTTAAGTTACTATAATGATAATGGAGACATTACGTTTACAGTTTTTTGCACAATGCATGATTTGTACTTGATTAACTCTTAATGATTATTTATTAGTATTAATCAAAGTTCCTTAACAATCTATCCTTAGGGAATCTTCCTTTCCCTTTCTGGTTTTCCCTCTTCCTAGTCATTATGATCCAATTATTCTGCACAAATGAGAGATTGATGGGTCCACTGGCTGTGTTATATCTCTCTTACTCTTTTTATTTCTATCTCGATCTCTCTGTGTATAAATTTCTATTTTTATCTCTCTGCTTTTTCTTATTCCTAGAAACATTACTTTTCCTCCATTTTCACACCTTGCAACCTCCCAATACTTCAAGACGTTATATTCTCATGTTTGCATGTGTCTTCATGTGCCAGGTACTGTGGGTGTACAGGTTCACAATCAAGTATCCATCACTCTTAGTGGAAAAAGTGCAGAGAAGACCATTGAGAGAAGTTCACAGCTTTAAGCTAGGTTATAGGAGATATGCAACATTACATAAATATTTGTCATCACGCAGAGGGAGCCAGAAATAAATCGCTGGGGTTTTGAAAGGTAATAGAGAAATATACATATATTTTAAAAATTTTCAAAGTAATGAACTCCTTTAAGGTTGGACTATATTAACAAAAATTAACATATGTGAGAAAAATTATATGTACTTGCTTTGTAAAGAGTGGTATATAGATAAAGAATGAGGGAAGGTGATTTCATTAATTCTCCTTTCGATAATTGTCATATATACAGCATCTTTTTTCCATATTCACTTAGGTTGATAAGAAGTACTAAACCATGTATCTTGGATCAACAGATAACTTCTCTGCAGCTATAAAAATTTTAATAGCTATTTTTAAAATGGTTTGAATGCTTATATAACTTAACATTGTTTTGCTAAATGATTCTTCTGTACTTTTACAGAAAGGAAGACAGATAAAAGCAGTTTTATATGACTGCACTCATTTTTCAACACTGAGTTTGATAGTTTAGTATGATGGTTTTACCTTCCACTTTTAGTCCCTAGTCAAATAAACATTCAATAAGTTCTTCTTGGGTAATGGAGCAAACCAAATATAGAAATTTGCAAACCAATAGCTATTATTTTTATTTGACATAAAGCAAATCTTGACCATTTTATTCATGTAAACACTGTTTACATGTAAACATTATTTTTTTGCATTTAATAATGGTTGAAATGTCTTTTGAAAAATAATATTTCTTTTCAATTTCAGGAATGGTGACTACCAAGTATGACTTAGATATAAGAGATTTTTTATCTTAAGAGTGCATTTGAATGTTGAATGCTCAGAAGAAACATTAGTTTATAAAATAGAGTATCACATATAGACTATTACAATGTGTGCCATATTTATTAACTTAATAGGCAATGTTGCCATATATTGATTAATTTAGCATGTTAGCTAGCATTTTGTGACTCAATATTTTTTTGTCTACCTCAAAGTCTTAAATAGAGTTAAGAGATTCAATGATGTCCTCAACATAATTATGTTGTCTTATAAACGGATTGTGTTATTCATAAATATGTGATCTTGAGTCCAAATTCATAATTTTTTCCTTTAAAACATTTTAATTCTATTTAAATCATGCATTAGCTGATATGGTAGCTATGTAGGTATTAAGGGATTATAAAATAATTTTTCAGGCTTTCGAATACTTTCCCTCTTACCTCCAAAAATTCTAAATAAAAAAAGAATGTGAAAGGATTTTAAGACATGCTAAGTGCAAATGATTAATGTCCATGTATAATTCTAATAACTTCTACTTTTTTTGCCAGGATGATGCTGATCTACCATCTGTAGAATTGGTACCTTAGTTTTTACTTTTTTCTGTTAGGGATGAAAGTTCGGGTCTCCTACTGGCACCTTCTTACCATTTATAATATGGTCTTGAGTAGATTCTGTGAAAGAAAGAAAGGTAACTGGTTCACAAAGCTATCTCATCTTCTTGAGAACTTAACCAAACATAAAACCTGCAACTGAATCAATCTGTGTGTGTTGCTTTTCTTGCTCTTAAACTCAGGTTGCTTTGCACTGCTGGATAGAATCAGAGACAGTGAGGACCAGTGTCACTAAAAATCATGGTCCACAATCTCGAGTAATTCTTCCCTAATGCCTGGTGTTTTATCAGAAAACCATATTTTCTAATACTGCCTGTGTAATTCCTCCACAAAGTATCTCATGGATCCCCCAGACTGTCTTACGTATTTCTAGTAATAAATCCAGTCTTGTACACTGCTCAGTCAGTATCTGTTGGTCACCTGCCACAACTGAGAATAAGCAGACTTGAGATGTTGAAGCTTTGTCTAGTACCAAGCAATGGATGAAGGATCCCTTTCTTCTTTATGTATGTTATATACTCCAGAGATATCTAATCTAGTATTTGAACCCAAATATCTTTCAGGTATTTTGAGAGAAGCTGGTGTTTTTGCTTTTTTTTTTTTTTTTACTTATCTATTCTTTTCTTGAACTTGCCAAGTTTGCTAACCTATTTCTTTACTTTTAAAATTCACATAATAGGAATAACAATCTTACTGAGTCCCTTTGAGATTTAATTGAGATAGTTCACATAAAGCACTAAATACCCTATTCTTGGCATATGAAAAGTACTAAAACAAAGTTAGAAGTTATCAAGATCATCAGTATCATCATGATCATCTAATTTCCCTGAGGAAAGAGTGACTCTCTGTTGAAGCCAGGAAAAAAATATAAAATCTTTAAATAGCTTACAATAATTTTGATGATTTGGGATGTGTTTCTCCTTTCAATTTTCCAGACACACTACTTATGTTCTCTGCACAGTCCTGTTAATTCTCTCTCACCTCTCTGCCTTTGCACATGCTGTTTTTGTCTTACTGGAATCTCTTCATATACTTTTGCCCTTTCTACCAATAAGGTGAGGACTATCTTGAATAAAGAGAAGGGAATTCAGAGGCTATTCAGCCAAAATGAATAATAAAGGTCGACTACAATATTGCTTATTGAAAGTTATCAATTTTATCCTAATTTATCAATCTTTTCATAGAACCAGGTATTAGTTCATTACCCTCATTAATACTTAGTTTCCATTTTGCTGATTTATATTCTTATTTTATTAATTCCTTTTTCCTTCTTTATATGAATTTTGCAATAGTAAAAGAGATTTAAAAATTAACTTGTTCATTAATTTATTGCTAGTTCTTTGAATAGTGGCTGGTACATAGTAGGCTTCCAAACAATATTTAACTAATTAATGAAGGTATAGGCTTAGATATCAGCTTCTTTGTGAAGTTTTTTTATTATTATTACTACCCGTCAAAGATTGGATTCTGAGCTCATCTTACATTTTTCCGAGTGCATTCTGTGTTACTGAAAATGCATTATGACTTTTTTACCCAATAGATATTAAGATAGTCTTTTTTAACATTCTTACGCCAGCATGGTACCTAGCTTTTAGTGGGAAGTCTAATAAATTATTGTTGGATAAAGAAATTTTCATGAATTCAAAATGCAAAGCGAATCTCTTTAAATGTAATCTTGGAGTCATCAAATTTCCTTATTACCAGGATAGTGTCTGGTAATCCTTTACAAATATATGACATTCTATCTCTGAATGATAATAAAAATTCTCTTAAGAAAATGTCCATTTTTCTTTATGTCACCGTCAAAATGTCAGGAGGCATGCCATGTAAATAGGTGTTACCCCATTTTTGTCTAATCATTTCTGTAATGTCATCACATGGCACGTCAGGAGTGATGGTTCATCCTGACTTCCTTACTATCTAATATAAAAAGAAAAATGCATGTTTTTATAAATGTATCTCTACCAGAAATCAATGGATTTTAGTAATTTTATGTTCATATTTTCTACAATTTTCCAGATGAGTAAAAATAATCATTTGTCATTTCAACTTTTATTTTTAGACCTCTTTTCTTCTCTTTCCCTCCTTCTCTTTCTTCTTCACGTGCTCTGCAACAAGAGAGACTGACTAACAGAAGGGAAGAACATATAAAGGGTTTGGTACTTCTTATTTCATGTGATCTTCAGGAAAGTATTTCACCCCTCTGAACCTCTATTTAGTTACCTTTAAAATAGCAATGACAATAAAATTAATATCTGTCTGATAGGATGGCCATGAGAGCTAAATGACATAATGTAAATAACATTCCTGCTACATATTAGCACCTCCTCTGTTGGGTTTCTCTAAAAACAATATTGAAAAACTGTACCCAATATTAAGTGCAAACTCACCAACATTCTATAAGGCTAAAAGAATGTGTCTGGTTCTTCCTGATAGTTTTTCTAACTATTGTTCATCATCTAAATGGTCTGTTATGCGGCACCATAATGTTAGGCTCCTATCTTAGGAAAGCAATCTGGCCTGGTTTCCTTGCTATTGACTGAGGGTTCAGAGCACTAGTCCTAAAAAGCGACATTTCATTTATACTACATCACTGACATTCTTTTCAAGGGACCTGTACTGATAATTTCATGAATCTTTAAAACCCCCAATACTATTATAGAATGTAATTTCTGTCATAAAATTCAGTAAAACATGAAGCTCTTAAGTGACCCTTTTGGATTTTTAATGATTCTATAAATGCATTACTAAAATAATTTATAAAGCTAAATGAGTCATTCTACACATCAATATGGGTAATTCAAACAGGTACTTCAGGAAAATTCTGAACTGCTAGAAGTCATGAACCTTACCCCTTTCCTCTGCTTATTGCTAAATACATCTAAACTACATCACTTACATCACCCCATAAATTTTGTAAGTCTGATAATTCCATATTGACTTTGGCAGATCTTTAAACTATTTTAAGACTACTCCCTGATTTTGGATTTACTTTTCTTCGTTAGGAGAATCTGTTTATCAATTTTTCACTAGATTTCATTTGCTTGTTTTTCCTCTATACATTTTGATTAAATAATATTCTGGGGTTTTTAAATAAAAATTTGTGGCAACTTCAAGGCTATTATGGGCTTATTGTGCCTGGTGGACTAAGAGTCTAGTTATTTTTGCAAGCAATACTTGATTTTCCTTTCATAGACTTACCTGACAGCAAAGTGGAACTTTCAGAGTAAAAGAGTATCTAGATTTTGACCCAGCTACGCTTTTTTTTTTTTTAAACAGCACTGCAATGAGGCAAGTTATATAGACTCACTTTTCTTGTCCATCAAATATTGATCTACTGTGAGACTGCCGGGAGGATTAAAAAGAATAAAATATGTCAACATTTATTATAAGAAAGGTGCTCAATAAATATTGGTTCTCGTCTCATTTCCTTCTAATCACACTGGTTTCTTTTATGCTCTCTTATACGATGGACGTTACATTTTAAAAATAGAGACCAAGATGAGAAATGCATTTGCAAACCCTTTTTATCGTTTTCCTTTTTCTATTCAAATAAATAGGATGCATCTTCCTATTGTCCTTTCTCAGTTAGCATTTTAGATCCATGTTTTCTTTTTTAAAAAGTTCTTTTATAATTTCCTACTGGCAGTGTCATTTCTTTGTTCACTGTTTAATAACTATCATGATTTCCATTTTTAAAAAGCTTACTATTTGACTTGGGCACAACTTTGTTTCTTTATTCTTTTTGGTGGCTTTCACCACTACTGGACTAATTCATTAAGGAAAGTATTTTATTACCAGTTTCTTCAGATGTATATTGTTATAAGGAAGTCAGTGACATCTAATAGAATGACAGGAAAGCTCTAGACTGGGGTGAAGAGTCCATTTACTGCCCTTAACTAGCCATCATCAGATGTTAAATATGCTTTTTAAAATATCAAGATTTCGATAAAAAATCATAATTGATTTTAAAATTAGTCTTAGCCACAACTTACATATTTATGAATTTGCAAGGTCTCTCTCAATAGTCAAATCTCAGGGTAAGCCAGTCTCACAATGTTCTTTCTGAAAAATAAAGAGAATTAACACTCTATATAGCTTCTCCTTATACTTGTTTCTTTGATCTATATATGCACTCATTCCAAATCTATAGAAAAGTCAGAAAGATAATCATTCTCTTTTTTTCCTCTTTAATTATTTTCATTGGCATTATCATTTTTTAGTTCTGTCAATGCAGACAGTACTTTTACATGGTAACTTGGGTTTAAAATGCACATTCATCTCCTTTGTTGAATAAATAAGTAAATGAATTAATGATGTGTGTAAGATGGATGAAGTGGTCCCATACTCTTTAGTGAATAAAGAGAGCTGCAGATAGGTTCTAGTTTTGGCTAAGTCCCCAGAGCTGTGACTTAACTCTGATTTTCTAAGACCCTGTTCTTTATTCCTTCAATTAACACTCCTTTTTTTCAACTTCCCATCTCTCTTCTCATCTTCCTGAAGTTATGATCAGCTCTCTTCCTTAAAAATTTTAGTTGATTTACTAAGCCTTCCTCTTTATAGAAAGATAACAAGACTAATTAGCAAATGCAGAAGACTTAGATTACCATTTGTATTGATCTCCAGAGAAACAGAATCAATACAGAATCAATTCGTATTCAATCAACATGAATATAGATGTATATGAATTGATATGAATATGAATACATGTTCATACTACATATTATGGAGGCTGAGATGTCTCAAGATCTCTGAATATATATTACAGAGGCTGAGATGTCTCAAGGTCTGCAGTTGGTACCTGGAGGCTCACAAAAGCCAGTGGTGTAAGTTTCAGTCTGAAAGCCATCAGACTCGGCATCCAAGAAGAGCTGATGTTTCCGTTCAAGTTTGAAGGTAGGAATATACCTATGTCCTGGGTAAAAGCAGTCAGACAGAGAGTTAGTCACTGAAGGGTTAGCCTTTTGTTCTATTCAGGCCTTCAATTGATTGGATAACAAAAAAAAACATTTAGGAGGGTAATCTGCTTTACTCAGTCCACTGATTAAATTGTTAATCTCATCCAAAAACACCTTTACAGACACACCCAGAATAATGTTTGACCAATTATCTGGACACTCTGTGACCCAATCAAGTTGACACATAAAATTAACCCTCACATCATCTCTTTTTTTTTTCATGTTGTTTGGGAGACATTTTTAATGCTTTACATTTATGCAAAAAGCAAAACAAAATATTAAGACAAAGTGCTCTGCACTTAGGCTCTGCAAAGCCAATAAATAAGAAAGTGACAAACCTTGGCAAAGCACTTCATTTTTTTTAAGCTTTAATACTTCCTAAGCATTTTCTCAATGTGGTTGCAGAAAGAATCAATTGAGAATTATTTCAGAAGAAAATTTAATTACTCTTTGGGATTAAAATTTTAATTATGAGTATTCAATTAAATGTTAATATTGAGATTTACTCTTCAGATTTTTATGCAAAATATGTCCTTTCTTATACACAAACTAAAGATAAAGGAGGTTCAGAGCAAAGATTTTTTTTTTCTGCAGTTCACTAAATCACTGATAATTGACTTTGAGGGACATTTTGTTCTTATGAGATGAAAAGTAACAAGAATACTCTTACCTGATCTATCTGAAAAAAAAATTTAGTTGGTTGATATAGGATGTGGTTACCAGACAATGTAGAAAGGGACTATCCTTGTGGGCAATTTGAAGTGATCCATGTTTTAGAAAAGAAACAAATGAAAACAAATAAAATAAATTTTGATATTTTTCTTTTTTCACTCTAACTCTTGGTAATACAGAAATGCAGTTCCCATTTCATATAATTTTAAGATGAAAGAGAATTGTATCTAATTTAGCTTTCTTAATATTATAAATAAAAAATGTGAGGCTAGAGGCATCACATGACTGTTGGTGAAAAAATATTTCCCTGCTCTAAATACTGGGCCACTACACCTTCTAACATCACTTATGGAAGGAACACTAGCTCAGGTGACTTGAGTTTTACTTCTAAATCAGCAAAACTAGCATGTGATGTTGACCATGTCAGTCTCTGTACTTTTGGTTCCTCCTCTCTGAAATGCAGTTGGAAGATATGATCTCAGTGATGCCTTCCAACTGTAATGAAGAAGGGATATAGGTACTTCTTTAGAAAGAAAGAAAAACACACAGAATAAAATATGATGGTCTTTACATTGATGAATGATGGTGGTATGTAACAACTTATTTTAATTTCTTTCCCTAGAGATTTCTTCTCAAAACAGAAAGATAATTTATTAAGGTATATCATTTACCTAGATGATACTACACTTACCTATATGATAAAGTTAACATTAATCTTTTAAATAGCCTTGATTGAAACTTCAAATTAGCAACAGTCTAGCTAATCAAATAATAACATTAATATTTTAGTTTAATTTTATTTTATTAAATCTGGATTATTTTTGGCTGCATTTAGTTTCCTTTTGAAATTTGTAATGAACTGAATTCTTTGGCTAATAATGTATCTTATCAGGACTTCTGAATTAAAAAAAACCTCCACCAAACTAAGTACTACCAAGTAAAATTTTCTTCAAAACCTAATTATTTGACTTATAAAATGATTCTATCTAAAATTCAACAAATTGAAAATAATAATTGGAAAGTGTGGGATAGAGTATATGATATGGCATGATGTCATCTTTATGAATGACACCATGGGCTAAACTGTTTGCAATAAAAGTTGAAGGAATTCACTGTCAGAGTGTATGAAAATGTCAACAATTGGCAGGTATATTTCTCACTTCAGTACTTAGCTAAAATATCATGGAACTACATTTTGGTTGCTGCAAAGTGCATAATATAGGAAATCTTTAAATATTGAATCTACTTGTAACCATTGAGGTAAGTTTTTCCCAGTATTTTATTTGTTGCTTATAATATATATATTCTCTGATGCATATGTATGTTATTTACACATACCAACACAAGATTTCACTTTTCTTTCAATGTTTTTGACATAATTACAGTCGGAAACTGGCTCCGGCTGGGGTCCAGGGGTCCTTGAAGGATGGACAGTGTCAGCGAGGGAGGGATGAGAGAACCACAAGAAATTCTTTCTGGTCACCAGGCAGGCATCTCTGCTCTGACCGGGGCTCAACTGTATTTTATAATTAAGTGTTTGGGGAACGGCACAGAAGTGGCATTTGCCTTAGACAATGATTTCTGATAACAAACTTCTTTGATACGTAAGAATTTCCCATAACATAGATTTGTAGAAGACTCCTACATAACCTTTATCAATAGTGATTGAGGTAGGTGATTTAGATGCTTATCCTATGGGGAAGGAAGGCATCTTTAGCATACCAGACAACGTTTTTAGCATAAAAAGGGTGAAGTTACTTCTTTGTGGGCAGGGGTCAATAGCTTGTTTGTTTAAGGTGGAAGTATCAAGAAAAAGAGGTCTTGCAGGAAATAACAATATTTGCTCCCATAATCACAAAAGAAGTTCCTCAATAGGTTCCTTCACAGGGAGCAATCAGCATATTCAAGGCCAGAATAAGTCACTCACAAGATGCTCCAAGCAGAACAATTGGGTGGGGGTGGATATCTGTCCTTAACTCTAAATTAGGCTGTCTCAGGGCCAGACTCAATTGTAACTATTGTGTTCTTACCCCCCTTTATTATGTAAGTCTTGGATCTGCAAGGCCCATAGGAAGAGCCTTTTGACAATCATCCACTATGCTTTCATCTGAAGTCTCTTTTGAAAAGGCAGGAATATGCTTTTACTAATGAGCAATCTGTGTGGGGAATCGGTCTGACCTGGAATATTGTGAGGCCTGGTCAATATCAGCAGCCTCATTTCCAACATGAGCCAGTATTAGCAGAAGGAGATACCAGTATTCGTTTCTCATGTTAGGAGCTGTGCAAACGCTACCATTTCCTCACTGTGACTGTCATCCAGCAAGGCCAGTGTGGCTCCCAGCAAATTACTTTGGATAATTTTTATTATATTGAACTAGTAAGTCTGATTGGAAATTAAAACAAAACTTGTGCATTTAGGATAATATTTCTAAAGAAAATCCCATATGAGTGCATTATTTACTATGGTCAATTTAATTGTATTTTTTAAATAGAAATAGCATGGGTAATTTCATACATCTTATCCTACACTCCCTTAAAACAAAGTCCGAGGCAAGGGTTAACTGACAATGGATCATTTGGTAGATGTAATCCCAGGCCAGCAAGGTGAGGGGGAAAAGAAATGAAGAAGGAAGAATGGAAAACCATGCAAGGTGCAGGGCTACTCCACAGGCTACTACTTCTCACCAGGTTGAATAACAAATGCAGTCAGTTGGCAAGGAGATCACAAGACATCATCACTGGCACTTGATAGAAAATGTTACAGAACAGTCTATAAGAGGCGAAAAGAATCAGCTTTATTGTTCTATCTACAGTTTCTTATTGGTCAAAATATACCTATGAAGAATTAAAGCTTTTCTGCTTCAGAATTGCTTTCTTGGAAGTTTCCCCTTTGTCAGTTTCTCAAGAAGTCCCCCACACAGCCCAAGGTATTGGGCTTCTTCCAACCAAAAGTAATCAGAAATGGCAGAAAGTTAAGATATGTAACAAGATGGACTCCAAATTAGCAGTAACCAAGGATGAGTCTCCTTGAGCAAGTGCTTAATTAGCCAAAGTGGTGAATTTGAGAACATGACTTTGGAAAGAAGTGACTATAGGTGCAGCTGGGGCAGAACAAGTTGCTGATGATCTGGAATTTGAAGAAAAACAGGATATTTGTCTAAGAAATCTATAGTAGTTCCTTGAATGTTGTACATTTTTTATTTATATCATATATATTTTTGATAGCTGAGTGGTACAACTTTTGAATGGTATTTTAATATATATAAGCAGCAAGATTATGTATTATATAATATATACTTCAATAACAGCAGATTCTGCTTTTTTTCTCTTTTAAAGACCAAATTATCAGGGCGCCTGGGTGGCTCAGTTGGTTAATCATCAGACTCTTGTTCTCGGCTCAGGTCATGATCTCATTGTTTCTGAGATTGAGCCCCACGTAGGGCTCTGTGCTGACAGTTCAGAGCCTGGAGCCTTCTTTAGATTCTATGTCTCCCTGTTTCTCTGTCCCTCCCCACTCATGCACTATTGCTTTCTGTCTCTCAAATTAAATAAACATTCAAAAAATTTTTAATAAATAAATGAAAACACATTCACTGCATTTTGGTCTGATCAGTTGTGTCACTGTTATTTTTTTCCCCTTTAAAACAGCAAAGTGTATAGCATGTAAAGATTTACCAATTTTCCCAGATTATCAGACTAATAGCAGCATCTAATTTGTCCAACTGTCTTATAAAATGTCAGGTTACAATAAACTATTTTAAATATGTAACAACCTTGGAGAGCGTGGGTGGCTCTGTCAGTTGAGTGTCCAACTTCAATTCAGGTTGTGATCTCACAGTTTGTGAATTTGAGCTCCATGTTGGACTCACCACTGTCAGCATAGAGCCCACTTTGAATCCTCCCTCCCCCTCTGACTGCCCTTCTCCCACTCACACACTCTCTCTCAAAAATAAGAATAAAGACAAAAAAACATTAAATATATAAAAACCTTGTTTAATCACCAATTTTTACATCTAAGCTTTGGTTGTGTTTCTAAATGCATAAGTGCATATATTTTTCATAGTTTATCCCCTTGATTTTTTTTCCTCTTAAGCATAAAGTATATTAATTCTTTGTGTAAATTTGTGGAATGAAGCTAATTATTTCTTGTTATCATTGTGTGAGGAGGTAAACCCTAAAATAGATGCAGAGAAAACTTATCCCGAAGATTTACAAAGTCAGAATTATGAATTGTTCACAGGCTTGTAAATGAAACCACTCTTATAAATTGCTTCAGGAAAATTATGATCAAATGGGTTTCAAACAAGCCAGGATCAGAAAGAACTCTGTTGTTTCTGAAACAATCAATGCCATGAGACACACTTTTACACACTTTACTGCATTTAAATATTGCTATACATAATTTTCTTAAATGTACTCTAGTTATTTAAGATTTCTTCCAATTATGCAGTTAACGCATACTTTGTTTCAAAATTATATGTGAAGATATCCTAAAACTTTTTTAAAAAAGATTTTTTTAATGTTTTATATATTTCTGAGAGGGAGAGAGACAGTGTGAGCATGGGAGGGTCAGAGAGAGAAGGAGACACAGAATCTAAAACAGGATCCAGGCTCTGAGTTAGCTGTGAACACAGAGCCTGACGCAGGGCTACAACCCACGAACCGTGAGATCATGACCTGAGCCGAAGTCGGATGCTTAACCGACTGAGCCACCCAGACACCCCAAGATATCCTAAAACTTTGACCTATACTTCTGTCATAGTAAGAAACTCTGATTACTTGTGGAAAGTCTATTCTCGAGTAAAAAATTAGAATTACATTATTAGGTACTGTGATGGTTATTGGATTAAACAAATAAATGCATCTCATATAGGAGAAGATTCAATAAAACTTGGTGTGCCTATGAATTTATTAGATTCATATTGCAATATCCCTTGTAATGTACTGATTTTATGCAGTTTTGCATTTTAAATGTATGTCAATGAAATATGTAGAACAGATAGAATTTTAGATTCTTAATTTAAATTATTGAGTGTATTACTGTTTATGGTTTTAAAAAACAAATTTTATTTTAAAATTAATTGCTTAAAAATATAATGTTTAAGTAGTATTCTTAACGAATGCTTTATCTTTAACATACGTTTTCCACTATTGATAATATTGCCTTTACAGTAGTCTTGGAAATATGCTATTGATGTTACAGATGCATACTATACTCAGGTAGTTAGGGAACAATGTTTAAAATATCTGTAACATTTTACACCTCACATTTTCTTAAGTTTAATTTTAGTATGTTCAATGTAATAATGACATGTATTAAATTATTCTTAGAATTTATATACAATGAAATGATCTAGAAATATATAACTAAATAAAAATGCCTTTTAGATTCACCTGGTTTTCAGCATGAATTTTTCAGGGTCAATCTAGTCGAATTTCAATAACTTCTCAAGACAACTGTCTTTTTAAAACTTTTCTGTAATAAGCACCAATTCTATCAAGAAAATACTGTGCATAGATTAATCCTATTTTACTGAGAAAGAATTATTCATAATTGCAAGTGGACTTTAGATAAGCTAATATCTAAAGAGAATTATTTATATGACTGGATAAAAATGTGGCTCAATGAAAATCTTCCAGCAGAACTGCAGATGGACAAAACAAATCAGGTAATAATGAGGACGAGAAACTTGGCTACATTTCTGGATAATTTTATTACGATTCCTTGGAACAAATATAAGAGCTATAAAGAATGATGGACCAGAGTTCAGGAGATAACTCTCTTAGGATCAAGGACAGAAGATGCCAGGACAGAGTGAAAACTAAATCAAAAGGCCTTTTTTTTTTTTTAATTTTAACAAGTGAATATGACTTTTTAAAAAAGTGCATGTTTTCTTTTTTCTTTTTAAAATCTGGAACAAAGAATTTTCATGCTGTTGTTCAGACTAAAGATCTTTCTTTCTCTGTAACAAGCAATGTTACAGAGTGTGTTGACCCTGATTCTCACTGTGTTCTGCAATCAAATTATTTAATTAACAACATAACTGTGTTTTTGCGTAATCAACAAATAACTAGAGTTTCTCAAATATCTAGGCTTCCATGTTGTTTTTCTTTAACAAACTGATAGAATTTTTTTAACCAGCAGTCTAAAAAGGCCAAACTTTGACCTATGAGTTCTGAGGGGGGTTCTTCATTGCTGTCTGCATTGCTGGATTCCTCTACTGATCCTCCCTATCCACATGCCTTCTGCTTCTCAGCTCAGCCTATGCCATGTCTTTCTCTTATATCTTATTATTTGCAACATTAATTTCTGACATGGTGATTTATGTACATATTCTATATTAACAAATACAGCACTAGATCTCAGAATTTTTTATTACAATTCAATAGCTTAAAGGAAAATATTTTGTGTTTACTTTCTCTGAGTTCAACATTTAAGAACTGCCAGTGTCTTGATCAGCATTTCTAGGCCACTGTTATGAGAAAGGCTTTTATAAAGTATAACACATTATTTCACTTCTAATTTTTTTCCTTGAGGGATTTTCAACATAATTTTTAGGTCTGCCTCTTTTTTTCCTTCATATATCTATGACAAACATCTTAGGTGAATTGGAGTTGTAACTATTTGTTATAAATTTATTTCTATACTACCTAAAGCATGTGAAAGTGTGGAGGATAAATCCAGAATAAACTGAGTGAATAAAGGATAAAATATGGATTTCAATAGTTTATCTGATTCAGAATAAAAATTGAATCAGAAAGGAAATAGAAGTAAGGAAATTTCCTATGTTCTCCTTGGCAAATTAATTATAACCTTACTTATGTATAACAAATCTTGCTTTCAGCACCCTGGTGGTATTTTAACCCATCTTGTTCATTTAAATGAAATTATACATTACAATGAAAAATATGAAATGGTTTATTAAAAATAGTCTCTATGAAGCCCAATATCCATGTATTTCTAACTTATCAAAATAACACAAATAGCAATTCAGCATCAAAAATAATAGAGAATGAAGTAAATTGTAAGGGGAAAGTAAATTTCTAAGACACAGAAGAGCTTTTTAAAATGTAAGGAAAAAGATGCCTTGCCCCTCTTCACTTGTCTTTCACTTTCATTTTAATTTCCATCAAATCATGTAGAGAGAAGACTAAGGAAAATCTCTTGTGTCTCCCTCCCTCCCAGCCCCCAGATATTTGTGGCTTAGTTCTTTTTCACACAATTCAACTTAATGCATTCTACTTTATTCAATTTTCCTCTTCTTCCATCTTGGCTAAAAACTGCAAGCCACCACAACCTCCAGCTGGAAGGGGAATGGGTGTTTGTACAAATTGCTGAATCTGAACATTTTACTCTTCATATGAATCTTAACAATGCTTTGTCCTTCTGCATGTCCCTTCTCAGTCAGTGATCAATGGGGTCTCTGGTAGTTTTGTGTCCATGAAAAATGCCAATGGCACAGCCTGCTGAACGTTACATAGCTGGTGGCATTTCTCTGCATTTCAAGTATATTATCCACCTTTGTTTCTGTAACCTGTTCTAAAAATGTTTCTCCATCCTTTAGGCAATACAATAATAAATCTTGAAAATTTCCTTTTTTTTTTTTGTTTTTGTTTTTGTTTTGGTAAGGTGTTCCATATCAGGAGCTGAATGCCCATAGAATTTGGACAAAAAACTTCCCTGGTCAATGAATGTCTAAAATGGTCCACATTGTCCAGAAAGGCTAGTTTCTGAAGAATCTGTGGAGATTTTCTTTAAATTTGTTTTAAATCTCAGTATTACAAGGGAATTTTTAGGCTTTTTGAATAACTAATAGAGGTATATTTGGTCCTTAGAATAGTGGATCCAGTTGCATTTTGCACACTAATCCCAAAATTATACTGTTGATCTCAGAGTGATTTCTATCATTTTCTTTTAATTTTGTGGCATTATTCTACAATCAACAGAGTTCATGTTATCTCCGTCAGCTAAAGACAAATGCTTCATAACAAACACCTTAAGAATCTAGCATAAAACGAAATAAGCATTTCTCATTTACACGTCTGTATTCTGGTTGAGGACTGGCTGCTCTAGGTTGAGTTTCACTAAACTTGGTCTGTATCTGCTTCACATGACTTTCCTGTTCCTGGGATCAAAGGGTACCATGGCATGTCCTTTTGGTGATTGCAAAAGCCCAGGAAAGCAAAGAGTAACATATTGTTGTTTGAGATCACAGCTGATAACACATGACACTGACCAGAACTAGTTACTAGGCCAGAGGTAGAATAGAATACCCTACCTACAGTGGGACGGGAGGGGAGTAGTTGCTGAACAATCACCCAATTTTTACAATGTCTAGTGAAACTGTACTCTTTTGGATTATAATTCTAACAATGGCAATTTAGCTTCAAAACACTAAATTATAGCTCCCAACATGTAAGCTATAGATTCAATTAGGAAGCTTTGAGCTACAACTAATGGGAACTTTTATTTACACAATAAAGACATTTTTAGGAAATCTAGAAGTAGTGCTTGATTTTAAAGCTGGCTATTTAGCTCCCAGCTGGGCCCTACACATCCCCTGATTCCTTCAATCATTGCCTCTGCTATTATCAATATTCTCTTTACCCTCAGGTCTGTTGTGATGGGGATACCCTTATTTCAGAATTTACAATAAAAAATGGCAATGTAAGAGGAAGAAGAAAGAATACAGTTTATAATTATATGGTCTCTATTAGCAGATCTAAATATTTTCCAGGAAATGTTCCCATGTTTCCACAAATGTTTCCAGGTATCTTACAGAGTAAAAAATGAGTAAATACACTCATTTTCTAACCACTCATTTGCATGGGAATAACTTTCTCTTTAGGTCAATCATTCCTACCTCTGGAGCTGGCAGAGCTGGTGGTAGAATCGATTTTTTTTAGATGCACATGTTTTTGTTTTGTTTTGTTTGGGGGTGGGGTTTGAGGGAGATGAGTCAGACAATTGTGCAAGACAATTACTTGAATGTGGTTAAAACATTTATTTCATGGATCTGTCATTATTTGTTTAAGATAATTTCTTAAATGTTAATTGCTGGAAAAACATTTTAAAATGTAAATAGGATGTCACAATTAGCCCCCACAGAAACAGTACCGGTTCTTGTATAACTGTCGGGTAGCAGTAAGCTACTGCTACTTGTGGTTATTTTTTGAAAACCCAACACTGTTTTAGCCAGAGAGAATATATCTGGACAAAGTTTCTATTTTTGCTAACATTTATTTCTAATGCATTTATATTATGAATTGCCTGTTTGTGTCCTTTATGTTCTCAAAATACTTCTCTGATAGGTAATCTGTATATTAAACCACTAACACTTTGTCATTTATTTACAATATTTCTACTTCAGCTCTGTCCTTAGAGTTTCTAAAATGTTTACATGGTCAACTTTATCTATATTTTCCTTGATGGTCTCTTTCTTCGAAAAAATTTCTTACTGAAAGATCTCTCAAAACCAACATCAGATGATTATTGATATTCTACTTTTTACATCATTTATTTAAAAATAATAATGCTGGGGGCACCCGGGTGGCTCAATCAGTTGAGCGTCAGACTTTGGCTTGGGTCATGATCCTGCACTTCCTGAATCTGAGTCCCCCATCGGGCTCAGGCTAACTGTTGTCAGTGCAGAATCAGCTCTGGATCCTCTATCCAACTCTATCTGCCCCTCCTCTGTTTGCATTCTTACAAAAATAATGAAACATTTACAATAATAATAATAATTCTGTTAGCTGTCTAGAAATAAGCTATGTGTATGTGCATGCATTGGTGTGTGTATAATGCCATAAAGACTTAATTTGATTTGATTTCAATTCAAATATTCAACTCATTTTCCTTGCACTATTTTCTCCACTGATTTGAAAGGATCTGATTCTCTGGCTTTCTTTTGATAGGTCTGTCTATTCTCAAGTAAGTATCAATCCTTTTCTTTGAAGCTTTGTATTTTATATTAACATTTGATAGTCAAGTCCCTCCTAATTTTCGCATTTTTCAAAATAGGCTTATATTTCTACTGTTTATCATTCATATATACTTCTGCAATTTGTTTGATGAATTAAACTTATATATTAGTTTGAGAAAAGTTAACCAGAGGGTCTCTCTAGAAGATTCTAGAAGAATCTTCTTTTAATCATCTCATTGGCTAAATTCTTAAACTTAAATTATTTAAAAAAAAAAAACAGAAAAAATTAGCCAAGAAGTGAGAACTCATCTCCATTTCTTATTTTATGCATTTTTCCTAGATTATCTCATCCAACATCATGGCTATGACTGCAACTTCTGTGCTAAATTTCCAAAATGTGTATTTCAATTTCATACTCCTCATGGTAGGCTCATTACGTAATGGTCATTAAGCACTTACTAGGTATAAATACTGGATGAAGTGCTTTATGTGGATTATCTCATTTTTTCTGGAAAACAACTCCTTAAGGGATGTATAATCAGTACTCATATTTTACAGATGATGAAAGTAAGGCCCCAAATGATTGAAAACTCTGCCCAAGGTCACATAAGTATAAAAAGGCATAGGAGTTTAACTGAACTTTATCCCAATGTCGATGTTCTTAATAATTAAAGTCTTCTATCTCAAAGTGTTTGTTTCCTATATACACTGTTAGCAGTGGTCACATTAAATTCAGGATGCCAAAATGCTTCTTTAAAATTTTTTTTTTTAATGTTTTATTTATTTCTAGGAGAGAGAGAGACAGTGAGCAGGGGAGGGTCAGAGAGAGAGGGAGTCACAGACTGAAACAGGCTCCAGGACAGAGCCCGACGCGGGGCTCGAACCCACGAACCGCGAGATCATGACCTAAGCGAAAGTCGGACGCTTAACCGACTAAGCCACCCAGGCGCCCCGTGGATGCCAAAATGCTTCTGATCATCTTTACTTCAACTACTTTTTTCCCAGTTTTGTCTTCTTTTTAAATTGGTGATAGTGCACTATGCCAAGTCACCTAATAGAAAGAACTGGGAAAAAGAAAGAAAGAAAGAGAGAGGGAGAGAGAGACAGAGAGAGAGAGAAGGAAGGAAAGAAGGAAGGAAGGAAGGAAGGAAGGAAGGAAGGAAGGAAGGAAGGAAGGAAGGAAGGAAAGAAAGAAAGAAAGAAAGAAAGAAAGAAAGAAAGAAAGAAAGAAAGAAAGAGAGAGAGAGAGAGAGAGAGAGAGAAAGAAAGAAAGAAAGAAAGAAAGAAGAGAAAAAAGAACTGGGAGTCATTTTTGTAACTTATTTCTTCTCACTTTACACTTAACAATCATAAATCTTGTCAATAGTAAATGTGTGTGTGTGTGTGTGTGTGTGTGTGTATTTTTATGTTACATACTTTTGTTACTGCTTTTGGTTTAAAAGCTCAGTTTTTCCTTCACATATTATCACAGTGGTCTTTCAAGAAGGAACCTGCACTGCAGAGTAACAAAGGGTAACAAAGAACCCAGCTGAACTTTCTTATATGTCTTTCTGAAACTTTAAAATTGGATGAATTAATTGTTGCCTTTTTTAATCCTCCAAGAACTAGATCCAAAATTGTACTTACAGAAAAATCCAATGTGTTTTTATTTCAATGAAAATTATATAGTGTCAAACACAACAAAAACATTACTTTTTAATTTTGTATTGTCTCCATATATTAAATATAACATTTTTGCTTAATGTGTGGCAAAAAGCAATAATTCATTTATATATCAAATTAAGAGTTTTTCATTTGTGAAAGACTAAATGCTATAAATAAAACAGAGAGGGGAAACTAGTACAAAGTAAAATACTTGTATATTTTTAGGAGTTGAACTGTAGAATTTCAGAACTATAATAAACTTTCTTATTAGTATGTAACAAGCATTTTCAATAACTAATAATAGCAAATGGGTTTCACTTAAAGTATGGGTATCATTGCTCTGGTTTGTTGAGAAAACACAAGTTTATAGTTGTAAATAATTATTAAGTTAGATTCATAGGCTTCCCATTTGTGTTACCATTACAACTATTAAGATGATTATGTTTATCTTTAGAAATAGTGAAAGTCTAAAATTGAACCGCCAAGTAGCACCTTAGGTAGACACTAGTATTTCAAGAGAGAACATATAATTTTGTAGAGAGCACAGCATTGATTAGATATAAGAGAAAACAAAAGAAAAAGAAGGAAAACATATGCAAAAATTGGAGAGACTAGATTACTGAGAAATGTTTATGACTGACTTTCCCCACATAAAAGATTTGGTAGAATTAAACCTTAGTGTGCTATTCCAAATGAGATATTTTCTTGGAAAATGACAAAAGTGGTAAGAAGTAATGATAAGAAGATTTTATATGCTGCACCCTTTCTCAAGTACCAGAGTAAATTAATGGCTTAGCATAATTTCAAGTAGATAGCAAGCTCTTTTAGTGGCTATTTTTTTAAATTATTCTAAGAACTACAAATCTTAATGCTAACACTTTATTACCCTTGAGTTTCCAGAACACTTTCTGGAAAGTAAATTTTAATCACGATATCCTGTGGCATTTAGAAAATGCAAGGCAACTGAAACATCAATTTAAAATATAAGTGGGTATATTTTTCATTTTTGTAAATTCTTCTGTTCATCATTATTTTAAATTTTTTTGCTAGCTTTTCTTTTTTTCTTTTCTTGTATGAGCAATTACTCTGGAAAAACCCTTTTATTTTTGCATCCAAATAAAGGGGAAGTTTTTCAAAGGAACGAAACAACTTCTGGGTTCTAGAAACTAGTTTTTATATTTTTTCAATACACATTTTGTCAAAAGGGCTTTAGTAATACGTTGTTTAAATATAGTTCTGAATGTTTGAAAACTGTATTGTATCAGTTTCTAATGAGTGCTTTTATAGAGAACAATAAATGCATGTGTTCATTGTACATACAGTAAAATAAATAGTTTTTATTTTGTGATATTAAAACCTATTTTTCTCTTAGAAAATACAGAGGATGGAAAATACAGCTTTGGGGAATTCTAAACATGGTGTGTATAGGTTTCTGGGGAAATTCTACATATTATGCTTCTATAATACTGATATATAGAGAATTAAACTAGAAAGTAGATGATTCTGAATATAAGGGGTGGGGGCAAACTAGATGAATGAAAAAAAAATGCTGATATATTCTAACTTACCACTTCAGCAGAGGCAATTTATGGTGTAAGTTGGCATAAGCATTTTTGGTAAGTTCTTATTTTCTTTGATTAAAAGTCACTATGTAGATTTGGAAAACTCCTAAAAACTCATGTCTTCAATATGTGAGAATAATAATACATAAATATGTGAATGAATATATGGATATTCATTCTGGGATTCATCATTATGTTTTATTTGAAATAACATTTGGGTACTTCCTGCTGGTTTCAAATGGAGATACAGATCATTAGATACATAGGATAGAATGGTGTTTAATGGCATGGCTTTAAAGACAAATTACTATGTTCAGTTATTCTGCCTGTTAGTAGTATTAGGAACTTGTACAACTTATCTTTATGTATTTCAGTTTTCTCATTGGAGAAGTAGATTTAATAATTGGATAAATACACCTAACATACTTAAAAAAGTACTTGGCGTACTGCAGGCAAAATAAATCTTACTTTTATAAACAGTAAAGAGCTTAGTCAGTGGCTGATGAATTTAGTAAATGTCTAGTAGGCCTTAGTAAGAATTGCTTGATTTTTCTCATGTTTCTAACAACTTAGAACATACAAAGTATCCTTATTTTTAATATTGCACCTATAAGGAGGGGAAAGTTTAACTGAGTTTGCAGCTTATTAATGA
This sequence comes from Crocuta crocuta, assembly GCF_008692635.1. Taxonomy (NCBI): domain Eukaryota; kingdom Metazoa; phylum Chordata; class Mammalia; order Carnivora; family Hyaenidae; genus Crocuta; species Crocuta crocuta. Next base: position 8,554,603 of record NW_027528357.1, read on the forward strand.
AAGAAAATTATCCTGAATTAAGGACAATCAGACCAGGATTAGATACAGGATTTGTATACCTTGTGAAGTCAGATATAAAGCACTTCTTCTTCTAACAATTCTTTGTTTCTAACCTGAAAAGGGAGAAGAGGAAAGCAGTGATGACTGGTGAGGGAAGAAGATAGGGCCATAGTCAAGGCTTTTAATAAATTTTCACTTTTAAGAGAAGACATGGTTCCTTGAGAGGATTGGTTGATGATTCACCAAAAGGTCTTATTCACATGCCTAGAGAAATTTATGTGTATATTGTCAATAACAATGCCACAACAACTCTCAAATGTAGGTACTGAACTTATAAACTCATTTTACAGAGGAAGAAAACCAGTCTCAGAGAGTTCAAGCAATGTTTAAGGTCATTATCACCATTCAGTAAATTAGAAGATTGAGGCTGAGGAAATTTAAGAATTACCACTGGAGAAAATAATTTTTAAAAATACCAGCAAATACAATTTCAGAAGCTTAGAATTATATTCATGCATAATATCATAATATACAAGTCCTTTTCTTCCTTTCTTTAACATATGTAATATATATATCTTGTCACATTATGACTTTAAGTGTTTCTCAACAATAATCTTAGAGTCTTTAATTAAAAATAATTATTTCGAGTTTTATGAATCATTTTATCTTTAACATTCAAAGTTTCAAATAAACATACTAGTTACCATTCTAACTGGATGGAAACCATTTATATATAGCTGCCATACTTCTACCTTTGAAAATCATACCTTTTAGTATTTCAGATATAATTTAGAATGATAGAAAAAAGAGCTATTATTAATTCATGTTTTCAAAGAGAAAAGTAAAATTCAGAACTAGTAGGCTCTTGTTCTAAATTTAGAACATATAATTTTCTACTGTGCTCAAAAGTTATTTAACTGCAGTTAATAATGTATTATTTACTCTAACATCAAGTCTAAAGAATTGCAAGCATTTGGAATATTATCTCCATTCTATCTTGAAACAGATTTTTGAAGCCATGCCATGTACACATTTTTTTTCTGTAGCTGTTAACATCGATTCAGTCTGCAAAATGCTAAAACATGATTTGCTCTGCTCTGTCACCTCTCTAGTCCGTGTTAGAGAAGAAATGTCACAGGTTTACATATTAGTAGATCTGTCTACATGACGATCAGGTCTACTGATAAAATCTAGATTTTGAATGTCTGATCAAG
>NW_027528357.1:8555837-8607542 GCF_008692635.1 Crocuta crocuta
TTCTAAGTAATATACATGATCCCTTTCTGAAGATTTGCAATGGTCATGTGTTTAGCAAAGTGCATTGATAAACAACATTGAGCATAAAATTTGTGCAACTGGGGGGTATTTTGAATGTGACATGGAGCTGTGTTTCCCTAGAATTGAAATTAAGTGAATATTGGGAATGAGGGAACTATGAGCAGGGAAGAAGGGACCTGGCTAGCTGTTCCACAAAATAACCCCTGTACTCCAATGGATTAAAGATCCAGAGCGCATACTTTCAGGGTTGAAATTTGGCTATACTTTCCCNAAAAAAAGGCATGAATTGCAAAGAAAATCTATTTATATATATATATATGACTTCACAATAGTCATATATATGAATATATGTATATATATATAAGACCTCAGAATATTCATATATATGATTTCACAANATATTAAATAATATTAAGATCTATTATAATTACCTTTTGTTATATTCACTATCCGTTATTTTAATTTGTCAAGTTCTATTAACATAATCATTAAATGCATATCCAAATTTTTATATGAACATTTATTATTCTTACACTGTTATTAACATAAACAAAAATAATATAGAACTATAATAATTCACATAATTATGGATTTGGAGGAAAGGGCTTAGAAATATCAGTACAATCATATACAAAAGAGCACATGATAAATTCTCCATAACTTGTAGTTTTCAAATAAAATGAAAAAAGATGCTGTATAAATATGTAGGTCAAAAATATTTCGCTTATGGGGCTTGCTGAAAGTCCTTAGGTGATCTGCTTACTTAGACACAGCCTAGACACAGGGCATTTACAACTGCGTTAAATTACTCAGCAAGGTTTTTACAAATTATATTCCTTAGATTAAAAACTTATAGCTTGTTTTATGCTCTTAAATATGTGAAAACAGTAACCAATCTATCAATGAAATCAGAGAAATATAAACGTATTTATTTCACTTTGTTAAAAATGATATTTTATTTATTTATTTGGCATATTTCTTTTTTTACTACATCTATTCAATAATAAAAGGTCAGAATTACAAAGAAAAATAATCAATATTCTGTAGTAATTTGATGATATTCCTAACTGAATCTTGTAAAAACACATTGTTTCAGCCACAAACTTTGGTTTATGACTTTTTCCACTATTTGGATGTTGTGTTCTTGTATTCTGTAATCTTGGAAGTAAACAATTTCAAACAACATTTCTAGTAATGCATGGCTGGTTGGACTACTTTCCAGTGAGAGACTTTGGAAGTAGTCAATAGTTAGCTACATTTACTACTTCATCTACCAGTACTCTAAAATCCACAGTGGGCATGTTTATAGCATGTACTGAACAATTATATCTCTTCTATATCAAAGGTTTTATTCCAATTTTACCCCAAATATGCAAAGAGTACTCATAAAAAATTTACTAACAAATCTTTCACAATGGGATATACAAAATTGTGTCAGTCTATTTTAAAATCCTAATATATTATGACCTCATCTTAAATTTATAAAAATAAAAATTGCTATCCTCAACAGATTTGAATATATTTGTATGAAAACATTATCCTGTTTTCTGGTAGTTTTGTTTTGTGAGGGATCACTGGGGCAAAATTGTAGGAAAGGCCTTTCAATAAAACTATTTCAAATTTTTTCAACCTTAATTCATACTTCCTACTTTCAGAAGAAGATCATATTCACATGCTTAGGGAAAAGATCAAGTGTGTATTCTGGACTGATAGATATGCTACCAGTCATTCAACATTGCAGAAAGTATCCAAGCGATCAAATGATATACATCTTTTATATTCTTATTCAAGTAAGTGGGATATTTTTTAAATCTTGTAGAGAAACTGTTTCTAGGGATGAAAATAGTTGGGGATTGGCCCATGAAAGCTTTTTAAAAATGTACTAGTGGAGACACCTAGTAATTCAGTCTGTTAAGTGTCTGACTCAATTTTGGCTCATGTTGTGATCTCTGTTCATGAGTTCGAGCCCGACATCAGGCTCTGTGCTGACAATGAGGAGCCTGCTTGGAATTCTCTCTCTCCCTCTTGCTCTGCCCCTCCCCTGCTCATGCTCTCTTCAAGTAAATAAATAAGCATTTTTAAAAATGCGATCAATGTTAGCAACACCTGGTAAGACCATTTGTTACTTCATTCATGAAACATCTTGGGAACTATACTTTATACGCAAGCTCTCAAAGAGGATGGATGAGTGGAAAAATCAGAATACAATTTCTCCCAAACCAGTGCCTATCTGTATTACAATGGAACATATGCTAACTTGACTTTAATGGACCAAGCATATGGAGAAACACACAGAACTTAGTGAGACTACAAAGCCTTGGCACAGTCAGAATGTCCAAAAGACAGCACCTCAGCATTGGGCTTTCAGGCTTTCTTTGCCTTTCTCCCACCTCTTCCTTCCCCACACCTTCCATCTTTTTGTCCTGCTTCTTCAGCTGGAAGGTATTTACAAACTTTTCTAATCATGAAGGGAAATTTAAAAAGATTGAGAAGTGAGGGGAAGAGATGGGTGGAAGAGATAAAATCATTTGTCTCCTAGAAAAAGAAACAAAAGAAAAGAGTGGGGGCTGGTCTGGAAGCATGCCTGTCCAATATCACATGACAAATGTAAACACTGTCAATGCAGCTGTCCATATTTATGGCTTCTTCTCTCATATTTACTACCCTCCGGTCACCATCAATTCAAGCAAAGACTCATCTGTCAAGTGGCATCAGTTTTGTGAAGATGTTGACAATTGCTGTGAAAAAGTTAAAATGTTTCTGCTCCTAGGAACTTGCTTTCCAAAGCATATTGTGAAATTGTGAAGAGAATCCCTTTGTGAGGGCTTTGAACAGTTGAAATAATGTATCTACCTGAAAATATTTTCACTCAATTCAAGTGTGTTGTGAGAATCAGGGAGAACTGAGGAACTAGTCAAACTGAAACAGAAGTAAGAATATGTCATAAGGGCTGTAGTGGTTATGTTATGAAGGAGACGTTGACCTCAGATTTCAGTAGAACTCTGGTGGTATTTAATTTACTCTATGTGACTGGCTGCGTGGTATTTGTGACTTAATTACTTGTTTTACCTTAGTTTAATTATTATTATCAGTTTACATTTGACTTTTTAAATCAGAAGGGGAAAAATACCATATAGCTCTGGAGTTAGAAAAGAAAAACCACTCAACATTTAAGAGCTAGACACAAAAAGTGAAGAACTTCACTATCTTAATAGTAACTAAAGAAAAAAATAAAATTTTAAAACCTCTATTATGAAAAATAGCATTACCAAATTAAAAAAAATATATATATATATTAGTTTAGAAAACAGCATGCATTATATTACCAATTATATTGGGTGGTTTTTTTTTTTAAGTTTATTTATTTTGAGAGAGAGAGAAAACAAGCATTGAGGAAGGGAGAGAGAGTGAGAGGGAGAGAGAGAGAAAAAGAAGGAGAGAGAGAGAATTCTAAACAGGCTCCACACACACAGTGTAGAGCCTGAGTTGGGGCTCAAACCCACAAAGAGATCAAAACCTGAGCTGAAATCAAGAGTTGGACACTTAACCGACAGAGCCACCCAGGTGCCCCTATATTTTGGTTTCTCAGAGTGAATGACATCTGTATACTCCAGAACGTAAGGTGCATAGTACCTTTTCTTCTCTTTTTAAAAAAATTTTTAATGCTTATTTTTAAGAGAGAGAGAGAGGGAAAGAAAGGAGACAGAGCATGAGTGGGGGAGGTGCAGAGAGGGAGAGGGAGACACTGAATCTGAAGCTGTCAGCACAGAATCTGACACAGGGCTCAAACTCCAGAACAGTGAGATCATGACCTAGGCTGAAGCCAGATGATTAACCAACTGACCCCACCCAGGTGCCCCACATAGGACCTTTTCATTGCATATTTTTATTGACATATTTGTGATTTACTAATTTATTCTGTATAAAGTTCTATAAAGCTAAAGAACATTTTCCAGTTAGTGGGGTGCAATGCAATTTTTGAATGAATCAACAAATTGTTAAACATCAAATTTGATCTGGATTGTAGTAGATACATATCAGGCACTGGACTGGGCAATCTCTGATCACACAGTGACCAAATTTGTATGGCCTTTTAAAAAAAATGTTTATTTATTTATTTTTGAGAGAGAGTATGTGAGCAGAGGCAGGGCAGAGAGAGAGAGCGAGAATTCAAAGCAGGCTCTGTGCAGAGCCTAATGTGGGACTTGAACTCACCAACCCTGAGATCATGACCTAAGCCAAAACCAAGAGTTGGATGCTTAACCAATTGAGCCACCCAGGTGCCTCTGGGTATGGCCTTTGTAATATCATGCAGGTGTAGTCTGACAGCACTTCATCTCACTTGCATACCATATACTCTTACCTTTCAGTCAAAGCCTCTCCTGCAGATAATGAGATTTGGGACACTACAAGATGTAGTTTAGTGCCTGTGAATGCAGCACCTATGAGAACAAGGGGTTTAACATTCCATGGGAGGAATCTTTGCCCTAAGGGGCACAGGAGCCTGTAAGTAATTTTTTTTTTTTTAAATCACTGGAAGGCTTGTCTTAAAATATAGTTTATTGTTTTATCAGTAGAGTCTCTCATGACCAAATCATTACCAGCACCTCACAGCAGCTTCCTCAAAAGTGTCACCTTGGGGCACATGGGTGGCTCTGCTGGTTAAATGTACGATGTTCGGTTTGGCTGAGGTCATGATTTCACAGTTCATGACTTCAAGCCCTGCATTGGGCTCTTCGCTGACAGTGTGGTACCTGCTTGGGAATCTCTGTCTCCCCCTCTCTCTACCCCTCTCACTTCCCTTTCAAAAAAAAAAAAAAAAAAGAAACTTAAAAAAGAAAGTGTTACCTTTCTAACTCTCCCTTCCTCCTTTCTTCTTTAATGGATCATTCCAGAAATATCTGATTTTTAACCAGTTTTATAATACAAAATTAAAGTCTTTAGTCCTCTCAATAATACTACCATATATTTTGTTTTTTCTTTAATGTTTTATTACAATCTGTGACTTTGAAGACCAATGGAAAGTTTTATATTATACCTACTACTTTTTTGATAAAAATAAAACAGTATTTTATAGCAATTATCTTGCAGCAATAAGTATTTTGGGTGCCAAACTAACATGATTAATAAAGGACATGTCTCCCAAAGTTGTGTCTAATTATTAGACACCATTATTATTATTATTATTATTATTAGCAGCAATCAGGACATAATAATGCATTCAATGCATTTTAACAGTGTTATGATAAAGAACTATTAACATGTGAGCAGTCAGGAAGGCACCTACTTCAGACCTAGTGGTGGAGGGTGGTGGTGTTCTTTAAAACCATCATTCTTTAAATTCTTTAATCAAAAATAGTTTATTAGATTACTTTTTCTGTGGTAGGAGTAAGCTATGGTGGATAGCTTTGGGTAGTTTAATTTTTAAAAATGTATATTATCAGTTCAATAAAAATCACACATCTTATCTTTTAAAGACAGTTTGTGCATTTGATATTGGTTACTTAGCTTTTTCTGGCAAAAACGAAAGATGACTTTTGCCTGTCTAGAAAAGTAATAAAAAAAAACAAACCCAGGATCTGCCCATGACACTTTTACATACACCGCTTTCATAATCCTAATCTCTCAGCTTTCTTTTTTTTATTATTATTGTTACTACAGGTCAGCCTTCACCTTGAATATTATGACAACCAAAAGTTGAGCATCTAGATGTGACCTATCAAAGTAAAAAGTTAAGCCTTAATCAGATGTTTCTGATTTATGGCAAAGTCACTGCCTTAATTGGAATTATTCTTTCAAGTTTTAAGTGCTCAGTGTTACAATATGTCGAAAATTAAGTCACAGCTTTTGAGTTAAATTTTATATCATTGATCATTGGTGCTTGTGTTACAACATGGCATTCCATTTTTCACTATAAATAAGGTAAATCAAAGAGAAAATAGAAGTATTTGAGAATTATGAAGCATATTTTTTATTTGGATGATTTTAAGTAGGATCATTTAAAGTTTTCTATGGCAAGTTGATTTGACAAACATTTATTTTAAGGGTCAAAAGGAATTTAGTAATGCATTTATCTAAAACTAAGGATCATAATTAGCTTACATTATGCAATGCCCTCAATAAATAAATGTCAGTTTTGAGCCGAGGCACATTTTTGCTACTGTTTTGCTTAATATTTATAGAAAAAAATGATCTGAATCATTTGCAAGTTATATGAGCCATTAGTGATTATGGCCCAAGGTATTAACTGAAAGTTATTTAAGTAATTTCCAAAGCCTGTTCCACAGTAGGCCAGGCATTAATCATCTGTTATGTCTTTTATAAACACGGAAGCAATTAAGTGAAAATTGCCAGGTTTACATAGAAGATATTATCATTGGCAATTATAGTATTAGAGAATAACTAGTGATTTAAATTTTGTATAAGAATAAAAACCTGTGCCACATTATGATGTCCCTTTTTCAAAGTATAAAACTAAGCAAATTATGCAAATAACAAAGGGGACTTGCAACAATATTCATGATCTTGGAAAGAAAACAGTTGCAATACAACAGTAAATACAGAACAATTTCCATTTTAAAAGGTAAAGTAAAATATGCATGAATGTGATTAATTTTAGAAATAGTAAGTTTGGAAAGAGAGTGACTATACAGTGTTTCATTCTTTTGTTTATGAGCAAGGGCAGCATACTGCATTTGTGACTAAAGTACTCCTTAAAATCACCAAATCTGGGAGTGCAGAATGATATGTCTATCAGATGGCTCAAGGATTTTAAATCATTTGAAATAAAATCCATTCATAATATTTACATACAATTTTAGAAAGATTTTAATTTTTTTTACATTATTCAATGGCAGAGTAAGTAAACTCATGTTGTCAAAGAAAAATGGAAACAAGTATAAAATTCGTACATGTGATCATTGAATTAGAATAAAATGAAGACCAAATATGAAGTTAATTTGTATGTCAGCTGGGGTGTGGGTTGGTCCAAGAAAGCTTTCTCCAATCCATGTTAGAGGAAAATTCATCTGAATAGTACTAACTATGAGCTTAAATTGTCACATCATTTTGAAGTGCTGACTGATGCGTGTATCTGGAAAACTGAGCCAGGTGTTTCACACGTATCTCTTTGTGTCTTTTAACTTCAGACATCATTGGAAAAAAAGAGAAAATTCATCTTTTTTATCGTTTTACACTTGACTGAACTATATTTTTCATGGTTTAAGGGCTCATGAAAAAAATCACAGTAGAGGAAGAAGAAACTTTTTCTAAAGAATTGGAAGGAAAATATTCTCATTAAATAGCTTCTTTGTTCAAACAAAACAACTTTCAAAAAATGTCTATTCTTTGGAAATGCAAGTTGGTTTTTTTTCGTTAGTATGGTTACAGGCTATATATTTCTCAAGTTTTCTTACCATTTCCTTTGCAAAAACCTATGAAGACACTTAAGTATAATAAACAAAGACAATAGACTATAATGATAATGATTAAAAACATGCAGAGGTTTGGCAAATTTCTTGGCTTTGTGACATAACAATGAAGCTTGGCTAGAAATACAACTTGTTCTGTTTTGAAATGGATTGGCATGTTGAACTGAGTTGTAAGTTTATTCACACTCCACTATGCCTTGATACTGGTAGTTCTGAGAGTCATACACTCAAAAAAATAGTAAATTAATATCTAATTTCAACAGGAAAATTATGTCTCTTTATCTTTTTCTTTCATTCTTTTTTTTTCCTCACTAATTCAGTCTTCCTTGCGTTCAAATGTTCATCAAGTGCCTAATATGTTCAGGGCACTCTGAAAGACAGAAAGAATACAGCAATAAATAATGAAGCTTTTCCTACTTATCTTCATTAAGCTTAATGTCTGGTTAGGCAGTACATTAAAAATATTCAAAGGATTAAAATAACAAATATAAAATCTGCAGTGAGGACCTTGTATTTGGTAAGTCATTTTTCTGCATATATGTTATATTTTAAAATATTTTTAAAATAAATTTTAGTGAGACAGGATTGGCATTACAGAAACTAAATTTGGAGATGAAGAAGACATATTTGAGAATACAGCAAAACTGTATAAAGTATGGAAAATGATGAGAAGACCAAAAAATGTATAGAAGAAAAATAGAAAGATCCAGTATATGGAAGTTATTTATTCCTGAAACTAGAAAAACAATGGCAGGAGCAAACATCAAATCTATAAGAGAAACTTTCCTAAGCTGAACAAATACCTTTGCCTTCACATCATATTTCAGAAATATGAATACTAATATTTAGATTTAAATAATTAAACTGGGCAAGACAAAATACAGAGAAAATATGAAAACAACCATAAAAACAATAGTAAAAACAAAGAATGTGGAAAATAAAGTCAGAGGTTCCCACTCAAGAATATCGCAACCCGTTCAAGCCCCCATTGGACTCTGTGCTGACAGCTCAGAGTCTGCCTGATTCTGATTCTGTCTCTCCCTCTCTCTCTGCACCTCCACTGCTCATGGTCTCTCACTCTCTCTTAAAAATAGACATTAAAAAAAATTTAAAGAAAAGAATGTCACAGCCAGTTGTATTTCATTTTTTAAGGAAATCAAAAATTATTCTCAAATTTTCAAATTTTGAGGAAATATATTGCCAAGACATGTAAAATGTCATACCAAAAAATTATCCTAAATACTTGAGAAACTAGTATGGAAATATTAAAACTTGAAAAGTCATGCTAAAACTGGTCATGAATTATTAAGCAAACTGAATAAGGTGAAAATAGGAAAATACATACCTTACTTTTAGGGCTAACTCTGCTATATGTTTATAGCAGAAAGAAAGACAAGATTATATATTCTTTTAAATGAGAGAATGAAAGGAAAATAAAATATTTTTTTAAATTAAAGAGTTAACTACAAAACAAAGCAAATTAAGCAAATAAATAACTTGAAAAATAAAAAGTTATTGTTTGGGGATTTATAATTTAATAAATGCATTTCTAAAAAACTTGTAAAACAAATATTCAGCTAAATCTTATTTGAATTAAAAGTAGAGATATGCATATTCCAAATAATTTCAGAATTATTTTTATAACAAAAAGGTTACAAAACTAGATATGGCAAAATTCTATGGTTTAAAATCTGTTTATAAGTAGCAAACATTTGAGATTGTGTCAAAATACAAAATTGGGAAAATATCTGCTTCTAAAGAATCAGACTTCAATGAAATGATGTTGGAGATTTTTAAAGCCAAAGGGATATCTTACAGCAACCTGCACTCAATTAAACAAAAGATGACAATATTAATGTCAGGCAAAAATGATAGAAGAAGAGAAACACAATCAATGATAAATACAAAACAAATTGAATTTTTATGCGCCAAATAATAAGCATTAAATTAAAGACAACTGGTAGTCATTTAAAGATGAACCAACAGATTTCCAATTTTACTGGCACATTTTAACACATTATCATTATTTCATCCTGTACAAGAATACATAAATTTTAATACATAGAGTATCTGGTCAATACAACCAACATAATGAAACTAACTGATAGGGAAATCCTTACCCTTTACTCACATTTTACATCTAGATTTATATGTTCAATAGGTTACTCATCTTTTTCTTTAAATATTTGACCAGAAAGATACTCTTAATGAATTTAAAAAAATAGAAACTACATAAAGCCAAAAACTAAAAGCATCTTTCAAAATGAATTTTCTCTTCAGCACAACAGACTATTTATTTATATTAATAAAAATATAATATTTCTTATTATAGTTGAAACCACAAGTAATAATATCTTAAGGAAAAACCTGAATAATGTAGATTAAAATATATTCGAAGTGGCTAGCTCATCCTCTGTAAAGTTTCCATTATTAGTGTTGGTAAACTAGATATCCAGGATAGGAATTAGAAAGAGACTATAAATATTTTTCAATTAAAAAAAAGATGGGGCGTGTCTGTTAAGTGACCAACTCTTGATTTGGATTCAGGTCATGTGTTTCTGGGATGGAGCCCTGCATTAGAATTCGAACTTGAAATTCTCTCCCTCTCTCTCTGCCCCTCCCTCACTCATTCTCTCTCACTCTCTCAAAATAAATAAAAAAATAAACTTTTAAAAGGAAGAAGACAAAATAAAAACAGTTATAAATTAATGGAAATAGGAAAAGAATTACCACATCTAAGATTTTATTTCTTAAGCCAAAATTGGACAAAAATAAATTCCTGGAAAATATAATAAGGAATACAAGAGTGAAATGTTCCTAATTCAAACCCACCAGCAGCATTTTAGGTGATACACAAACATCAGCTGTAAAGGAAGAAATTACTGAGAGAAACATTAGCGTTCAGGTTTTTTATTTTATGAAAAAAACTAGATACTGTGGTCACAGATAACGGTTTTCCGCAAAGAAAATAAGGTTACTCTTGAATTCTGCCAAGCAGGGATGATGCGAAAAAGCATAGAAATATTGTGTATTTTTTTTGTGATTGTGTTTTATGGCCGTATTCAATATTTGTATACCTGCATATGTTCACATTTGCATTTACAGAGATTTCAAAGTGCCTTACAATTTCTGTTTGCTTAATTTTAGAAGGTTGATGGTTAAATTGTACAATGGAGTTTTAAAACAGATTTTTAAAAAAGAAAACGAAAGAGAATAGTCTCTCTTGAAATATAGTTTTGCTGCAACTATAATTACTATTGTGCCAATGATTTCTTTTCCATAGTGATGTCTTCGAATTTCCATTCTTAACCTTCTTGTTGCACATTTTTTCCCTAGACTATCTTATGCACATTCATTATTTTAACATATACATTGATAAATCCTGATTATGATCAGCTTAAATTTATAATATCTGGGAAAGTCAGCATTTTCAGTTGAAAGTTTTCAAAATATCTCATTTTTTATATACCTCAAATATGAACACTCATGCTAACCCACTCCCCAAATCTGTTTTTCCTTCAGTATTTGTTAGTATAGTAAATGTAATCACCACTCACCTCTGATAGGAATCTGGCAATTATCCTAAATGCCTTTCTTTCTGTTACCAACCTAACAAATCAAATTAAATTTATAGTTATAGTCTAAAAACATTACCTTCTTAAGTTATTTTCTATTTCATATTCCCACGGCAATGCCAAGAATCACTCATTTAATGGTTACCTTCACTCCAAGCCTGCAAATTCCTACCTCTAATTTATCCTCCAGACTGCTTCTGCTATTATTATTTCTGTCCCTTAAAGACCACATCCAAGCTCTAACTCTATAGCTCTATATTTCAGACATGTTCCTTCAATATTTTCCCTTGGTTGCTTTTATAAACCTTTCCCAACTGTTGCCTTCTTGAGCCTTTTCTCCAGATTTACCAAATTGCTTCTGTCCTGGAACCATGTTCTCTCTCATCTCCAAGACATTGCACTCACTGTTCTTTCCTGAAATGTCCTCTTCGTACTTCCTTGTCATCCCTCTCTGTATTCCTCAAGGCTGTGCGAGCATTCTCTATAGAACTCTCTTAAACTTCTTAAGTACATAGCATAAATTACTCATTCTTTTATATATTTTATAAACCACTATACTTCCTCAATTACATGCTCTCTTCGGCTATATTTGATTATATATAAATTTTGTCTGCATAATGCTTGGCTACCAGGTAAATTGAGGCTTCAGTATACAATTAGGCAGTCCAATAGGACTAATATTAAATAGAATATTGAGTGTTGAGATTAGAAAAAGTTAAAGCAGGCAAAGAGTGAGATCATTTCAGTTCAAGCTTTGAGAGAAACAAAGATACCTGCACTTATGTTAACCTTATTCTTAGATCTAAACTGAGGAGCAAATTCAGAAACAACAGTCAAGAGCACATGCTTAAACATGGACTCATCATACACAAAGCTAAAATTATATTCAAATATTTTTTCTTTCTCCAGGATTATGCTTTTTGCACAGTATTTCTGACTATACAATGAGAGTATAAAAACATCCTGCTGTAATTCTTTGACCACACATTTTTCCTCCTTTTTGAGATGTCGTATGCAGAGCAAATTCCTCAATAAACTTGAATCCAGAATGTTTTCAATTACATAACACTTACATTGGCTTTCATTGTATAATTCAGAAAATCTTCACAAGTATTTGCATATTTTTCCTGTTGAAATTCCTCTAGAGACAAATCTGAAAATGTTTGTGTTATGTTTCATGTTCAATTTGTTTACTTACTTATTTTTTATAATTAAAAAAATCTATTATGAAATCTCTCAGTATAAAATTCTCGCAATACAAATGTGGTTGCATTCCTTGGTCGCTGGGTGGTCAAACTGAAGAGAAGTTATCAGGAATGAAGGGAAGTAATCTCATTTCATTTATTTTATTTTAAGAAATCTATTTTAATATTTTTCAAAAGTTCTTTTCTTTTTTTTTTTTTTAGGTTGGTCTGTGGTCTATTGTCTATGTACTTATCCCTGAAATATGTGAACATGTTACATCATATGGAAAAAGGGCCTTGATGTGATTAATAATCTTGAGATGGAGAGAATAATCAGGGTGGGCCCAATAGCATAACAAGGTCATTACTATGGAAGGGAGGACAGTCAGTTAGAGGAAATGTGACAACAGAAGCAGAGGTCAGAGAAATCTGAAGATTGCAAATGGCCCCCTGAATCTGGAAAAAGCTAAGAAACAGATTTTTCCCTAAAGCATCTGGAACGGATGCAGCCTTGCCAATACCTTGATTTTAGGATTTTTGGCCTCCAGCCCTGTAAGATAATGAATTTCTGTTGTCCTAAACCACTAAGTTTGTGGTAATTTGTTAAACCAGCAATAGGAAACTAGGCTATGATCAACACTAGAATTGTTTCAGATCATGGAAATAGTTTTGTAAAAAAAACAGGAAGAGAGCTAACATGTATTGAATACTTCAATACAAAATACAAAACACAATTACAAATACAAAGAGATAACAAAGGCTACACACTTTGCAAATCTTACCTAATTTTATCTTCAAAATTTTGTGAGCTGTAGCTTATCTCAGTTTTACAGATAAGATTTGGTAATGAACAACACTAAAAAAAAAAAGAAAATCACACAGTTAAATGATAGAGCTTGTTATACCCAGATCTCAGTATCCTCACTGACCAGAGACCACCGGGGAGACCAAGTCACCCATGCAAAGGCAAAGGGCTTTATTACGGGCTCGAGCTCGGGCTCACAGACTTCACCAGTGCGGTGGATCCGTGCTGAGAGCCCCGAACAAGGGCAGAGTAGGGTTTTTATGGGGTTTGTGATGGGGGAGTTACAGAAGTTGTGACATGGGAACAGTGATCCAATCATAATTCTACAACATCATTGACAGCGGGTTTGACCATATACATTGTCTAGAGTATCCGCTACTTTTGGTGGGATCCAATTACAACATTTAGAGTACCTTTAACCAATCATAGAGCCAGCCTAGGGTCTTATTCGGCGACTAACGAGTTAACTTTAACATTAGGTAACAGGGTCCTATCTATAGTTTCTATCTCCAGGCCTCTCCCTTGACAATGTGGAGGGTGGTCGCTGGACTTTCCTGATTGGGTGTTGCAAGGGTGGTTTCTCCTGCCTTGGGCAATGTGTAACTACCTGATAGTTTCGGGGAAGCTGAAACTTAGGCCTTCTAGTTTAGAGGGGAAACTTAAAGCCTGTCATGGAGTCAGTTTGGTTTAGACGTTTAGACTTGTGTCCTTACAAGCTGGCATTCAAAATCCGTATCATTGACCTTAAAATCTATTGTGTTTCTCATGTATGTTGGACTAAAATTTTAGATTGAAATTATTCCTCAATCTGGAAACATCTGAAAATAGCACCATCATCCTGCCTTGATTACTTTCATTATAAACGTTATTTTTTTATTGATTTTATTAAACTCTTACAATTCATCATTATTAAGAAATTATCCTTCTTCTTTCCTTCTGTCAATGTAGATTAGTTGGTCTTCTTGAATGTTCTCCCCTTCTGCACCTGCATCTGTTTTTTTTAAGCAGTTCTTTTTTGTTTGCTTGTTTGTTTCCCCTCTATTCTGTAAAGATCTTTCTAACATGTAGTGTTGTTTGTTTATTTTGTATGTAGTATGGTAAAATGATTACTTGTCCTTTTTAATATTTTTGTGTAATTAAATACTTCATAGCATGAGCCCACTGATATTTTAGTAAAATGTTAAGAAGGAAAATTTTGAAATATTGGGCAGTTGCATTATTTAAACAAAACATCTTTATCTTTACAGGGTTTGGCATTGAATGAATTTGATCCATGCTTTAAATGTTGCCTGAATGTTCTTTTACTTGTCTGTGTAGTTGATTCTAAAACATTGCTTGGAGATAACACTATTGCAGTATTATATAAAGGAGGCAATATTATTATTCATAATTCTCAGAAAGAAAGACTGAAAAGAGAAACAGAAACAAGATTTCTATCAAGTCAATAGCAGATGACAATCAGGTCCAGGTAAGCTAGCAGCATAGACAATTTCTCTTCTCATATGTTTCCTACTTTACCTCATGGTTTATATGACTTTCCAGTTATTTCATACAATATATCCCCACATGAAAAAGAGCTAAAGTTGACGGGTATATACATATTGGCTCAGTCACGTCTGGATCACAGTTCTACCACCCACTAATAAGCTGTTCCCTGTTGTGAAGTCAAAATGTAAAGTGTAAAACACATTAGAAACATGTTCTGTTATAACAGCAAATCTGTAATAAACAGAATCTTAAAAAAAAACAACAAGATTGTAGGAGTATAGAGTGCAGTTTGTATATGACTTTAATACAAGAAATATTTTCCTGGTAAAATCATATGTGGTTTACCAAATACATGAGACAACAGAGGAAAACTGTGAAGAGAGTTATATGTACATATCTTGGGGCTCTGATTTAATCAGATTTCCTTGAGCTTTGGCTCTTGAGATTTTTAACTAAAATATTACTTTTTGAGATGAAGAATATGAATATATTGGAATATAGATTTTTAAATATGCCATAAATTTTTAATATAACATGATCATGGAATAGAACTTTCACATTAATCAAGTAATCATTGAATTGTCAAAAAGAAATTGCATGAGACACTTGTTATAAATAGCAAGAAAGGATCTATTCAAGATTATTGCAATAAAGGTCAAGACTATAGGGGAGACAGAAAAATACTGATTCAAAGGGCCACATGGACCAAGATGTTTAAAGCAGCATTGTCAACAATAGCCAAATTATGGGAAGAGCTCAGATGCCATGAATAATGAATGGATAAAGAAGATGTAGTATACATACATCATAGAATATTAGCCATCAAAAGAAAAAAAGAAGAAATCTCGCCATTTGCAATGATGCGGATGGAGCTAGAGTATATTGTGCTAAGTGAAATAAGTCAGTCAGAGAAAGAGAAATACCATATGATTTCACTCATATGTGGAATTTAAGAAACAAAACAGATGAACATAGGTGAAGGGGAAAAAAGAGGTAGACAAACCATAAGAGACTCTTTTTTTGTTTATTTATTTATTTTCAGAGAGAGAGAGAGAGAGAATGAGCCAGCAGGGAGGAACAGAGAGGGAGGAAGAGAAAAAGAATCCTAAGCAGGCTCTGCATTGTCAGTGCAGAGCCTGATGCTGGGCTCATACTCACTTATTGTGAGATCACGACCTGAGCTGAAAATCAAGAGTCAGGTGCTTAATCACCTGAGTCTCCAAGCACCCCACCTAAGAGAGTCTTAACTAAAGAGAACAAACAGGGTTGTTAGAGGGAAACTAGGTGGGGGATGGGCTAAATGGGTGATGGGCATCAAGGAGGACACTTGTGATTGGCATTGGGTGTTATATGCAAGGGATGAATTAATAAATTCTACTCTTCAAACTAATATTTTACAGTGTATGTTAACTAACTAGAATTTAAATAAAAACTTTGAAAAAAGACTATAGGGGAAAGAAATTGAATTCAACTCCACTGAAACAAAAGGCAGAAGTATTTTCAAACTCCAAAGTGGACAAATGGAAAAATACTGAAAACCCTAGAGGAGGGTTGGTAAGCATTCCCTAACAGTGTTCACTAACTGGTACTTATCAAAATGAGGCTTCTTGGGGCTCCTGGGTGGCTCAGTTGCTTAAGCATCCGACTTTGGTTCAGGTCATGATCTCACCGTTTTTTGGTTTGAGCCCCACATCCAGCTCTGTGCTGACAGCTAGCTCAGAGCCTGGAACCTGTTTCAGATTCTGTATCTCCCTCTCTCTCTGACCCTCCCCTACTCACGTTGTTTCTTTCTCTCAGAAATAAATAAAACATTAAAAAAATTTAAAAAAATTAAAACAAAAAACAAAATGAGGTTTCTACTCTTCCCCGGAGACCAGGAGATAAAGGCCTTATCTTCCCAAAGATTATAGTTCAAAGGAATGTATCCTCCTTCCTGGAGCAGGACAATGCATTTCTCCATTGTGAGATATCTGCATCTCAAAGGAGAAGAGAAAGAATTTATAATTGAAAATTTTCTGAAGTAAATGCTCTATGAAAAGAGAGGGTAGGAGTTTTCAGTAGAAAGAAATCAATCTAAAATCTAGTGAACTTGGAGGGAATGTTAAGGGCCTCTTGGTAAATGTATACAATGCATAATTTGGGCAACATGAATTTTAATTATAATACTAAAAACATTATGTTATCTTGAACAAATTTCAACTGTCTTTAGAATTCAAACTTTTTTTGAAATGTAATATTTCAGGACTTTCCTTTTTTTTCTTATAGTTGTATAAAAATGCCAGTAAGAAAATAATTCTGTTAGGAGAATGTTGAGTTATATTTTCCTTTAGTCTAAGAACATAATGCAGAAAAATGCTCCACCATCATTTTGTAAAAATCACAAAGATATTTCGTAGCAATAAATGCAGTCAACTTGAATTTTGAACACTTTGAAAATCTAATTTATACCATATAGGCTTTCATGAAGAGTACAACTACGAAAACTAGATAATTTAAACAATAATGATGATGGTTTACATTTCCAAACTTTTTTTTTCTTTTCCTTTCCTTGTTTTGAGAGACAGAGAGAGAATGTTCCTACAGGAGGGACAGAGGCAGAGGAAGAGACAGAATCTTAGGAAAGCTCCACACTTAAGGCAGAGCCTGACGCAGGGCTCAGTCTCACAACTGTGAGATCATGATCTGAGCTGAAATCCAGAGCCAGATGCTTAACTGACTGAGCCACCAAGGCATCCCTACATTTCCAATCTTTTTAAAAAGAGATATCAACACAATATTGCTAACCTCATTATATACTGTTAAAACTCTGATTTATATTTCTGTATTTATAATCAGATCAGAAACATGTTAACATGAACAATAAAAAATTCTATTCAAAGTTACTACTATAATTTCTGCTGGTGAGATCATGCAAATTAATGATTTTTTAAGTGATGTGGGTGGGAGTTTCAATAATTTGCTTATCTATTGTGAAATTATTAAAACCGAAAAAAGACAAAAACACTGAAAAAGAGAATAAGTTGTATAAAAACCTGAAATAGAGTACAGAGCTGAATAGTTTTAAGGTAAACATCTCCATTTAATCTCCATTGGGTTCTACACAAAAACAAAAGCAAAAACAAAAGAAAAACTAATAAACAAAAACACATAGCAAGCAAAAACAATGAAAGAAAGAGAAAAAGGCACTAGGTTCACTGCTATTCTTCCTGGAGAACCACTTAAGGGGAGCAGACTTTGTTACCCCAAACATGTCTCTTTGGCATTAAGATTTGGGTATGCTGGTTATTTGTATAAAACAAAAACAAAAAGGGGCACCTGGGTGACTCGGTTAAGTGTTTGACATTGACTCAGGTGATGATCTCCTGGTTAGTGAGCTGGAGAGCTTCATACCCGGCTCACTGCTGTCAACCTGTTGGTGTGGAGCCAGCTTCAGATCCTCTGCCCCCCTCTCTCTGTCTCTCTCCCACTTGCACTCTTCCAAAAATAAATATTTAAAAACAAACAAATGGAAACAAAACAAAAAGCAGTAGACACAAAAGAAGCTCTGAAACCCAAGTAGAGAAAACTTTTTGTAAGACACATGCACATTTACAAGGGAAATCTCCATTTGTAATGGTATCTCCATCTCTATAGAAGGATGACTAAATCTGTACAAGAATTGAACAAAGAAGAAAGCATAGACTTAAATCTGCATAATAAACATACCTTTGTTTATTGTGTTTTCCCTAATAACTTACCTGAGTCTCTTCACCCTCAACATCTTTCTTTTGTCTTTAGCTGAAGATGGTATTTAAGGTGATGGTTTGGGCCATTTCAGATACTCAGTTCTCTGAAGGAAATAAAACAGGAAGTATACATGTTATTAAACTTCTGTTTGTTTTTCCTCCCATTAATCTGCCTTTTATTACAGAGAGGTCTCAGCCAAGAACCTAAAAAGGTGGAGGGAAAATTATTTTCTGAGAAAGCTCCCTGAGATTTTGGTATTGTCTAAAAGAATAAAATCAGTCTGAGCTTTGAAAATGGTCCAAATCATCTGGCTGTAGCATTTCCAGCCAGGGTTCTTATGAGTAAGACTGAATTGAAGATATCAAAGGTCATTGGTGTAAATGACCATAATGGAGCTATAGTAATATTGATAATGAGGCATATAATGAAGTAGACTTCATTTTGGAGATCCTCAGTGACCAAAAAGAGAATTGCAAATGAAGTGGAAATTTAGAGAAGATTAGTCAGGGATGATGAAAAAAGACAATTTTAAAAGGTAAAATTTCAGGTTGGTTGCAATTTAGTGTAATGAGATTCTACTCTTAAGTGAAAATCCATTAAATGACAGAAATTATTTAAATAATGAGAAATTCTATGAGATGAGACAGCAAAGTCCATATATCCAGAAGAGATGTTCTCTCCTGACTTCAGTCCCTGAAAAACCACAATGAATCTGTCTTGGTCTCTGGTCCATTTTGATCAATTGGACCAATGTAATAAACCAAATAACCCAAGAACCTTTTTACTTAATTTCACTGAATTAATTTATTATTAGAATTCCATTAAATTATTGTTATGTAAATTAACAGATACATTTTATTATTTAAGTGTATAAATCTGTGACATTTTCCCTGAATTTATATAGTTTTTTCAAGGCTTACTTAATAAATTTTTGGGTATACAGTGATACAAATTGATCTATCATCTATCTATCATCTATGTATATTTACATACAAAACAACCACTACCCAACCTTTAAATGGTAACAGTATTAATCCATGTATGTAATTATTTTTTGTCCTTAGAAAAATGTCTTTTACCATTAAGTCTCTTTGAGAAAGCCACTTTCCCACTGACAGTGTTATTTTCCATTGTTACAGCAAATACCTAATTCCACCATTTACCACCTATATGAACTCCAATAAGCATATTATCCTTTCCAAACTTCAGTTTTCTCACTGGTGAAATGGTGGTAACCACCATTCTCACATGGTTGTTCAGAGCAGTAAATGAGTTGACTCAGATTATGACCAATTATGGGAATGGAGGTTGAAAGATGGGACCATTAGGGAAGTTTGCTAATGTTTTTCAATAAAATATATAACTAGAAGTGACTTCCAAAAGTATTCAGCCTTTTCTATCATTTACATATAAGGAAATTAAAGATCATGGAGTATAATGAATTATCATGACTATATAACTTATTAGGAACCATGACAATATTAGAATCCAGTACTTGTAATATCTAAATCAGTGCTTAGAAAAGATTTCTTTAAATATTCTACTAAGTAAATAGCATTAACTATAGTGGCGATTAAAATAATAAATTATCTTATAAAGTCTTTCAATAAGACACTCTCAGCATCTGTTTTGAGAGTCATGTGCAAAATACAGTTCTAGAGATATTTTACATTTCATATTTTATATTCTGAGAAGTCACTTAAAGTTTAAAACTAATTTCAAGAAACCTGTGTGCCTATTTTCAGATTATATTTTTATCACCTATTTTTTTTTTAGGAAAAAAAGAAATCAGTTGAGTAAACATACATATATTCTCATGCATACAGAGAAATATTAAAATAATCTGTAATACCCAGAATCTAGAAGGAATATACATAGATTAATCATTTAAACATCCTGAAAGTGTTCAGTTTACACACAACACACACACACACATACACAAATGCACACACACACACACACACACAATCTTTTATCGGGGATGCTGGGGTAAGGACTATTGGTATGTAGATTTTTCTCTCATCAGACCTTCCTGATCTTTTCTGAATGGATAATCCAAGGACAATTAATAAATTTGGCAAATGTCTTTGAGTCACTAGCATGAAATATTTGGTACTGTAACTGCTAATTTCATGAGAAAAATTGAATCAGAATGCTATATCATCTTGTATGTTTCAAATATTTGCTTCTAGTAAATAGTAATCTGATTATTGATATGTGTCCTGCTTAAACAAAAATACATTGGTAAATGAGGTGCCTCCATAGCTCAGTTAGTTGAACGTCTAACTCTTGATTTTAGGTCTGGTCATAATCCCAGAGTCATGGGATTGAGCCCTGTGTCAAGCTCCATGCTCAGCATGGAGCCTGCCTAAGATTCTCTTTCTCCCTCTGCATCTCTCCCCACTTATACACTCTTTCTCTCTAAAATGAAAAAAATATATAAATACAAATTTAATTCTTTGTTATGTATTTATTTAAAATCCTTGTAATCCTTTATGAGTATATAATAATTAAATACCAATTACCTCATTTAAAAACGTGGTTTTATGTACTATATTGGAATATTTACTTATTAATATTTAATTGCTTCTTAATTAAAGTTTGTAATTTATAAAATATGCATTCTTTTAAAATAGCTAATGATAAATACAAGTAAATGAAAATTATTTTACTTATAGCTAGCAATTTTTAATTATTGCCTTTTTTTACTGAGATTTTGTTTCCTTTCAATGTTTTGTTTTGTTTTGTTTCATTTCACTTTTAAGAGCAAGAAAGAAAGCATGATCAGGGAAAGGGCAGAGGGGGAGAGAGAATCTTAAGCAGGCTTTATGCCCAGTGCAAAGTCTGAAACAGAACTTGATCTTGAGACTTTGGGTTCATGACCTGAGTAGAAATCAAGAGTCAGATGCTCAATTGACTGA
Organism: Crocuta crocuta; assembly: GCF_008692635.1. Lineage (NCBI taxonomy): Eukaryota > Metazoa > Chordata > Mammalia > Carnivora > Hyaenidae > Crocuta > Crocuta crocuta. The sequence goes on from NW_027528357.1 coordinate 8,576,988, forward strand.
GCCACCCAGGTGCCCCTCTTTTTAATGTTTATAATAACATATTCTTATAGGATTACCAGGTAAAATAGTTAGGAGCATTTTAAGTATAGATAATCTCAAAGATTTTTGTCAATAACAAGCATTATTTTCGCTTTGTCAATGAAACACAGTTCTTATGGTTTGCAATACAGGATGAGGAGAGTCCCTGCAATTATATTCTCAGCTTAAATCATGACCAACTCCTTAGAAGTCTTGCTAGAATATGACTTTGTGGATTCCTCCTGGGCTCTAGTTATTGCAAGTGTCAGCAGTAATTTGTTAGAACACTTCATCTCCTCTAGCATAGACTTGTCACCTAAATTTGGATAATATTTTCTTTTTATAACAACTCTTTAGCGTAGTTGAAATAAACTCAATTTTACAGAACAGTGTTGAGGAAATAAAAGTTCCATTAATTCTCATTTAAATTACAGAAAGCAAGCTTATGTTTTTTTCTTAATGTGCTCAAATCACTAGCAAATGGCATAAATGATTAAAAAGGAATTCTCATTGATTATTTTGTGCATTATTTTAAAAATATAAGATAAATTATTTTATGATTATTAGTACATGTCTATTTTGGTTATATCATTAGTCATTTGAAAATGTATTATGCACACACATTTACTGCATATATTTATAACCTTTGTCCAATAAGAGATCATGTCCAAGAGGCTGTCTGAAGTTAAACACCATGAAACACCCACTTTCAATGAAAATATGTTTCTGATTTATGGAATAAATCTTGCTCAATTGCCCTAAAACATTAAGCTCTTCACACTTCAAGTAGTCTCTTCTAATTATGTTTTCATTAGCTTTGGATTTATAACATAAGCTGGTCTATTGGGTCAAAGGGAGAACACATAAAAGACAAGCTGAATAGGGGAATTTCACAAGTTAGATATTGAAAAAATATTTTTCATACATAGTAATGTGAGGACAAAGATGTATACAATATGAAATTTTAATGAATATTATATATATATATATATCCCATTAGTCTCCTCACTTATTCAAAGCTTTTGTGTAAATTTCCCAAGGAAAGCAATGGCCTATTTCCATGATGAGTCAGCAGGGGGCAGTAGGTATCACAGAAAGATGATTAAAGAAGTTTGAACAAACTCTTCCAAGGAGTTCCCTCGTAAACTCTTGTAAGAACAAACCTGTTACCAATAAATCACTTTGCTGTTTCTATGTCAGTGCTTTTATACAGCTGGTTTGAAAATGAGCTGATGTAAAAAGTAAACCTATTGTCAATTTCCCCAGAGTATGGACGTTGAGTGCATTTATTTTCAATGGAAGAAATTTAATCCATGTAAATAAAAATGCTTACTGGGACATCAAGAATAACATATTTGGATTTAAATAAGTCCTTGTCTTGAACAGCTTAAAGTTTTATTTGGGTGGTACTCTCACCCAATCATCCATCCAGTAAAGGCATTTAACCATAATTTTACTTTTTCTATGTAGTTGAAATTAAAGTAATAGAATATAAATTGCTCTAAAGCCAAGGATTTCTAAAATAAATCACTAAAATATTAAAAACATTGTGATGTTTTTTAGTTTAAAAACTGCTCCAATGAGGATTTTTGCTTTGCTTTGTTTTGTTTTCTGAAGTCCATTTAAAATACAGCTTTCTGTGGTTACTATGCGATAATGGTAGCTCATTATATGATAGAACTGAACAATAATAATTTGCAATCTGTCATGTGTGAAATCTTGCATTGAAGCAGATATACCCAGGCTGGTGAAGTGTGCTCTGTGTCATTGCATTAGATGTAATAGCACAGATTGTATAACAGCATATAATAAAAACCCTGTGTTTCTTCTATGATTAGAAATTTGATTACTCTAAATTATCATTCTGCCAAATGTTTGAAAGATTTTTATAAGTTTAACTGGAACTTTATACATTAATTAAAATTATCCACCACAAATGCAGAAAATCCATTAGGAAGCACAAAGTTTGCTCTACCTGGTTATTTTTTACAATCTCAAGAAGATTTGAATAAATGTCATGTTCAATTTAACCCATTATCCTATTGTGTTTTATTCTGTAATGAATATGGAAAAGATGATGAAGGTAGTTTACCAATGAGACAGGCCATGACACTCATATACTGATAAAATTATCATGTTTCTTATCTCCAATGAAACTAGAAAATTAAAATTGTTAGGAGAATGACCCTTGTGTAAAATTGAAGTCTTATATTTGAATGTTGTGACAAAGAAAAACTTTGAGGTGTATTATGCCCTGTACCAATGCCACAACTTGGACACATACAATGTAGTGTGCTGCATCAATATTTGTTAACCTGCTCATGTTGGTAAAAATTTCCCTAGGTTTATTCAATAATCATAAAGTTATCATTATATACATGATGAAAAAAACAAAAATAAAACAAAAACAAAGAAACAGTTCTGTGTGTGGGTATATGTGCCTAAATTTTATCCATGTGAAGTATGTTTGAAAGTTAACTTCAGGTAGGTATGAAATGCAAAATGTGGGTTGCCAGGTTGGGTAAGCAAATGTAGAATCTTCATGGAATGGGAAAGTAAGTGGTCTTATGGTTAATTGACATTAGTTTAGGATGGACAAAATAAAGAGTTTGCTTGCCTGTCTTTTTAAGAAGAGTAGGATAGCTAGTTAGGATGCCAACATAAAGAATATGCCCTAGTCAAGAAATGTATGCACAGAGATTCATAAGCAGCAGACTTTTTGAAATTGGGTACTTTCAATCTAAAAAAAAAAAAGGCAGATGAAGAAAATTAAGTTAAAAAATCAAATATCCATTAAAAACTCATTTTCTTACTGAAAAATCTCTACCAATCCAGAATTTTGTGGTGGTATCAAATTTCATAAGATAGGCTAAGTACTGGCAGTAACAAAAGTAGGTATTTAATCAATGATAGTAGTAATAATAATAATAATAACTAAAATTTCTTGATCTAAAATGATGTGCAGGAAACATTTCAAAGTACTTACCATATATTAACTTATTAAATCTTCTTGACAAATCTATGAGTCTGATATTAATTTTATGCCCATTTTTTAGATGTAAATATTTAGACAAAGAGTGATTGGCATGCCCAATGCTGTGAGAGTTAGTGGTGGAGCCAGGATTTGAATTTAAAAGATCTGGATTGGGAAATATAGATCTCTTAATTATATCTATAATGCTATTTATTGAGAACTTTGAAAGAGTTAACAAATTTATGTTCTGGTTTTTGTTGCTAATTAATATTTTGGTCAGTAATATATTATTAAAAACCTTTTAGTTTTATGTTACTAATGGTCTAAAATTTAAGTCAACTAACATTGAAATTGACCATTTCTATTCATTAATATGCAATCTAAGGCCCTTCCAAACATCTTTGGAATTTTTCGATATGTCAAGTTTGATGGAATGAAATGAAATCTAAAATGAAATCTGAAGAGGATTTGGTTGTGTTTAACTGTTCATGTGAGGAAAAGAGTGAAAAATTTAGGTGAAAAAATTCAGAGTAGAAGTCAAATGTATATGCCACAAACATTGTACTGCCTCTAAGTTTCTAAGTTNCTAAATTATAGTATATATATATATTTTTTAAAATGTTTATTTATTTTTGAGAAATACAGAGCATGAGCAGGGAAGGGACAGAAAGAGAGGGAAACACAGATTTCCAGGCAGGCTCCAGACTCTGAGCTGTCAGCACAGAACCCGATGCGGGGCTCCAACCCACAAACCGAGAGATCATGGCCATAGCCCAAGTCAGACACTTAATCGACTGAGCCACCCAAGCACCACATATAATATACATTTCTTTGATTCTCTTTTTTTTTACTTTTTACTTTATATTACCACTATTTATGAAATTTCCTTGACTCCATGATGTTCTCATCTGCTTGAGATAAGGTCCTTATTTACATCATCTATTGACCGAAAATCGAATGATAATAAAAGAAGACGACATACATTGAACACTTGCTATGTACCAGAGTCTGTGCTAATCTACTCTGTCTTCATTGCTACAGCAGTATTTACAATAGCATGAAGTCCTGATAAATTAAATAAGCTTTCAGTTCATACCACTTTAAGTGGTGAGGTTGGAGTTATTTCTGTTAACTCCAGAGCTTCGTATGAGAGAATAGGGAGTGGAGAGTGTGATGAAAAAGTGAATGAATATATGAATGTACACATGAATGACGCATGGTTCCCAATATCACCTTGAAATTCATAGAGCTAATTTTTACTGTATGTGCTATAAAACTTTTTTTTACAAAAATTTCTTACTTTAATAAAGTGTCTCCTTATATTGTGAAACTCTTTCTCACTAAGTGCATTTATTTTCAGGATGTAAACAATTGAATGATCTATTCACATATTATATATTGTGTAACTAACAACAGATTATTGTATTTATGGTTATTTTGGACACATTTTTTAAAAGCTTTTAAAACAGAGTTGTGAGTCATGTACCAGTATAACCATACTGTAGAATCGAACTATAATTTACTATTCTCAATGAGATTTACACTGTCTTTTACCAATTTTATGATGATAATTAGAGTTCTTTTACTTCCACTCAAAGAATTCCCATTAGCATTTCTTATAAGGCAGGTCTAGTGGTAATGAACTCCTTCAGTTTTTATCTGCTCAGGAAAATATTCTTCCTTTGTTTCTGAAGGATAGCTTCACTGGGTATAGCATTCTGGGTTGACAGTTATTTTATCTCAATATTTGAATATGTCATCCTATTCTCTCCTGGCCTGAAAAGTTTCTGTTGAGAAATCCGTCAATAATCTAATGGGGGTTCCCTTTTGTGTAACTTTTTTCTCTTGCTACTTTAAATTTTTTTTCTTTGACTTTCAATAATTTAATTATAAAGTATCTTAATGTAGCCCTATTCAGGTTCAATCTATTTGTGGTCTTTTGGGTCTGATGGATCTTGATGTCCATTTTCCCCCCCAGGATAGGGAAGTTTCCAGATATTATTGTTTTAAGTATAGTTTATGTCCCTATAGTTTCTCTCTCTTCTCCTTCTGGGACTCTACTAATGCAAATATTATTTCTTTTTATTGTGGTTCATAATCCCCATGAGCTTTCTTCACCATTTTTCATTTTTTTATTCTTTCTGCTCCCATGATTGGGTAATTTCCAATGTCTTATCTTTCAGGTCATCCTGTCTTCTGAATGGTCAAATCTACTTTGAAACTCCCTATTTAATTCTTTAGTTTAGTTTTTCTTTTTTTTTTTTAACTCTAGGATTTCTGTTTGATTGTGTTTTGATGGTGGCTACTTCCTTCTCAAGCTTCTTGTTTTGTTTATGCATTGGTGTCTTAATTTCATATAGTTGTCTATGTTTTCTTGTAGTTTTTTTAATGTTAATTTATTTTTGAAAGAAAGAGACAAAGCGTCAGCAGTGGAGGGGCAGAAATGGAGGGAGACACAGAATCTGAAGCAGGCTCCAGACTCAGGGCTGTTAGCACAGAATCTGACACAGGGCTAGAATCCATGAACTTTGAAACCATGACCTGAGCTGAAGTAGGACGCTCAACTGACTGAGCCATCCAGTAGCCCCCCTCTTGTAGTTTTCTAAACTTTCTTAAAAAGGTTACTTTGAATTCTTTGACAGTTCATAGATCACTTATTAGAATTTTATTACTTTCCTTTGGTGGTGTCATATTTATCTAATTGTCATGATCCTTGATTCCTTACATTGGTATCTGTGCAATTGGGTAGTGAGGTTCCTTTTCCAGACCTCACAGATATGCTTTAGCAGAGATAGTTCTTTACCAGTCAGCTCAGGTGGCATTTCAGTGTGACTGTTCATAATTTCTTTGGGTAGATAAGGCCTGCTCTTAGAGTGTATTTTTGGCCTAGGCAACTGTTTGAGCTCTGAGGAGAGGGATAAGGAAGTATGCCACTGACTAAGAACAGATGGATAAAACTGCTAACTTTGTTTCCAACCCAAGTGAGGCTATAGGGTCTGCGGTTGCCTCAATTCCCTTGTCTGATTTACTTGATGGTTGGGACTGGGTACTATATTCAAGAGTAGAAGGCACTGTAAATTAGCTCCCCTGTCCTGGGGGCAGAAGTCCAGGAACCAGAGCTGTGCAGTATGTTGTTTGGGGGCTCTAATCAGGCCTGAGTGTGCAGTGAACTCCCTTGTAATATGAGGTCACTGGTTTTGATCCGTAGACAAGAGAACCAGCTCTGTGCTCTCTGTTCCAATGCTATTGTATGGAAGGCTGTTGAATGGCCTATGGCACTTCCTGTGTGCCCTGTTTGGGTTCCCTTGTCAGATGTGCTTAGGACTATATTCCGTAAAGAGCAGAGCTATGCATTAGATTTCCTGCTCAGACACAGCAGGAGAAGCTGTTCCAAAACTGGTGAAGCTCTCTCCTTATTGTCTTAACTCAAACTAACCCACAGCTTAAGTTCCTTGGCTGAACATAGCCACTGGCTTTTCTCTGCAAACTATCTCTAGCAGACTTTCTCTCAGTTTAAATGACATTGGATTACACAACTTTCAGGAGTTTTCACCAGCCCCTCTCATCAGATGGGGTTGGAAGACACAGTTCATAGCAGGTGGGGCTTTCCCTTTGCCCCTTGCTCTGTCAAGATGAGGAGGAACTGTTCTAGGCTACTCTCAATTTCCCAAACAAGCTCTCTTGTTGGGAGGGGTCAGGGTTTACTCTCAGCCTTACTTATGAATTAATCTTCCTGCCTGTGTATTGTATGAGAAGCCTGCACACCCAGTACTGCTCTGAGGGCAATTAGTTTTGCCTTCTTGCCTACCCATTTCCAGGAATTGTCATCAGCCCTTCTGATCAGATGTGGCTGGAAAGTACTGTCCACAGTAGTTGGGGCTGTGACTTATCCCCTTAGCTTGGTGGGCAAACCAGGACCTAAGTCCAGCAAAACTCCTTGTATGAGGATTGAATCAGGCAGGTCTATACCCTTCTGAGTTCCCTGATGAAAATACACCCCCAACTTGGTTCTGCAGATGAGAAAAACTGCTGGATAGGATTTCTACTTGGGTACTGCAAGCAGGAATTTGATCTGCCAAGATCCGTATGCTGGTTGTTGCAAGCTCCTTCCTCTTTTTCTGTAACAGTCTAATTCCTAGTGGCTGGACCTTACCAACTTCTCTGCAATTTCCATGGTGGAAAGTCAGAGTAGAGGCTCCCACAAAGTCACCCATAATTCTAGGGGAGGCTGATTGTTCTCTTTGGGTTCTTTTTTCCCACTGAAAGTTCTAGAAACTTAAGGAAGATCTCTCTACCTGCTGCCATTTTGTCCCGGGAGAGGGGCAATATGATCAAGGATAGCCATTTCTCTTACCTTCTAATATAGTCTGTTGTGGTTTTTACGATACTGAAGTTACTACAGTCCAACTCTCATGTTCTAAGATTCTTTCAGTAGTGTGTTATTCTTAAATAGATATTAGTTGTTATTCTTGTGAGGGGAAAGTCAAGTCACAAACAACGTATGTCACTGTCTTGGTGATGTCCTTCTAAGTCATATATTTAACTCTTTAATAGTTTTGCTATTAACAAGTAAAAAAATTTAAATTCAATACTGAAGTTTATTTTTTATATATCCCCTTCCCTAAGATACACCAATAATTGCCAATTTCATTTGAAAGTAAATTACAATATCACAAAACATTGCATTTTAAACTTGACTGTAACACTTTGAAGAGTACACTATCTATGCAAATTTGTGCTTAATGGGACAAGGAGAAGATTTGGGTTTGGTGATCAAAGAAGACTTTAAATCTTTATAAGGAGAAGAGTAAATAATTTACAACCTAAAGTTTAAGTAGTGGCTTATAGATAATTTAGTATATATTATATGCTCTTAGAAATGGGAGTTTTATAGCCCATTTGATTGCCCTGTATTCCTCTAGCTTTGTCAGTCTATTGAATATTCAATATTCTTATCAGATAGCATTTCTTTCCCATATAATCTATTGGGAAGAACGCATTTCTTAATGATGTAGTTGATAATATTTATTCATACTTAATTTTTAGTAACTGTACATCTATATTAAATCAAATATGTATCTGTAAATTTATATTCCTTGTCATTAGGAGTCATAAGTAACTACTGGGAATATATGTAAGAGTTATAAGCTACAAGTTAGTTCAAGCAAACAATCTAGTGTTTGTGTAAACTGTACATCCAAAAGTATGCTAAGGACCTATAAGGGTGACCAAAATATAAGACAGTGTCTTTGCCTATAAACCTGGAGAAAATAAGTGAAGACCAATTAAGAGCTAAAGAGTGAGATACTGATGGAACGCCAGGGTGGTTCATTTGGTTAAATGTCCGACTACGGCTCAGGTCATGAGCTCACAGTGTGTGGGTTCCAGCCCCGCATCGGGCTCTATGCTGACAGCTCAGAGCCTGGAGCCTGCTTCAGATTCTGTGTCTCCCTCTCTCTCTGCCCCTGACCTGCTCACTCTCTGTCTCTCAAAATAAAATAAAGACTTAAAAAAAAAACAACAGTGAGATACTGATTTTAAGGTGAATACAATTCAGAGAATAGAAGCTCTCTCTGGGCTGAAACTCAATGGAAGGGGTCAGGAGTGAATACTCAAAGAGAAGAAAGAGATTGGAAAGCATAAGACTTTCTGTGATTGAAAGGAATCCAGACAAAAGGAATCTGAACAAATTTGTAGTTCTTGAAGTGATGCATAAGATTAGACACTGAGAGTTGACCTAGGCAAACCCTGAAGAAATCAGGGATCAGTAAAAGGAAAGAGAGACAAATTTGGAAGGGAAAAAATTGCTTGAGAAGTCAAGAGATGAATTCTCTGTGCAGATACAGAAGGTTAAAGTGAGGAAAAAGCAGCCACTGATTTCAGAATGGGTCTCAAGTTTCAGCCTGCAGAAATAGAAAAGAAGACATATTTTTAAGTCAAAATTATGGTTAAAAGAGAAAAATCATTAAGTACAGTAAAAATTGCAAAATGGAAGACAAGTGCATATATTATTTATTCTCTAAGAATGGTTATAATCATGATTAGTGGTTGAATGAAAGCTATTTCAGTGCTACATGTTTACAGTTCACTTAAAATAATAATTTCCTTCATCCACATAAGATTATATCACTTGTTATTAAAAACTTTGTGTGTTCATATTCAGCATAATTTAAAAACAACTTTGAGAAATCAGGTTAGTGTTAGCTACTATTTTCTCTTGCCAAGTTTTTGAAAGAAGATAAATATTAATACTGAGATGTTAAAATTTCTTGAACGTAGTATGGCTTTTAAGTGTCAGAACTCCGATATTTTAATACTAGTTGTATGGTCTTTTATCACTCTTCCACATTTGTACTCTGTTTATTGAACAACTGTGTTTATGTATATTAAATGTATTATACACAATACACATATATCATCTTCTATACTGTATATTATGACACATAATATGTTAATGTTTTAATTAAAATAAATGCTTCATTTTTTAACTAATTTTTTTATTGTTCCTTAAAAATGCATTAGCTTTTACTTATTTTTTAACCCATTTATTGAGGTATGAAAGACATGCAAAAGGCTATCCATATTTAATATATACAACTTGATGAATTTGGCCATAACTATACATCCATGAGATCATCACCAGCACCAAGGCCATAAACGTATCCAACATTGTGACATTAACTTCTCAATCTAAATGCTATAAAACTTCAGTGTACTCAAATATATTCTTCTTCTTCATCGTCTTCGTCTTCGTCTTCTTCTTCATCTTTGTCTTCATCTTCTTCTTTTGAAAATGTTTATTCATTTATTTTTGAGACAGAGAGGGTAAGTGGGGTAGCTGCAGACATAGGGGAGAGAGAATCCCAAGCAGGCCCCATGCTGTCAGCTCGGAGCCCCATCACAACAAGAGGCTGGATTGCATGAACCATGAGATCATGGCATGATCTAAAATCAAGAGTTGGTTGCTTAACTGACTGAGACACCCAGGTGCCCCTACTCAAAGATATTCTGATTGGTAGATATCAATAAAATTTAGAGGGTCTGAACCTAGAAGAAGTTGAACTCTTAAATAATAATTTCCCTTAATGCCTGGTGTTTATGAAGTCTTTAATAATAGCACAGGGATTTAAGTTTACCAAAACCAATGCCTTTTCCCTGGGGGGTGGGGGGGGGCTCTATTCTTGGGGAACACTGAGGTAGTAACTGGCTCAGAAAGGGAAAGGGGAGAAAAAATTAAAGAGAAGATGCTTCAAGGAAGGGCACACCATTTGGGGAGATTTACAAATGAGGCAATCTTAAGTATTCACAGATTTCATTGGTGTTAGATAAAGAATTGATCAGTGAGCCAGTTTGAGTTCAAATTGTATTTGGAAGCCTACTCATACTGAGTAAAGCATGAAGACATTTATATAGTCTGATTTTCCTTTCTCTTTTTGTTATAAATGATCTCTCAAATAAACAATCTTCTTTATATTCAAAAGTTTCCCAAAGTAACTATTTCAAATCCCAACTGTCCCTGGTGAAATTGTGTCAGTTAAAAAGAATCCCATGATTTAACTTTATAGTGAAAACCCCAGAAAGGCAACAGGTGTTTTGTCTGGGTGAGGTGAGGTTTTTGACTAAGAAAGCCCTAAGAGAACTGCTGAGTAGTGTGCTTATGCAAACCTGTAACTCTGGAACTTGGTAAAAAATTAGTCTTGCCCAACTGGAGGCCACACCCCAGGCGGCAACATTAACAGTAGTTCTCAGGTATTGGTAGTGATTTTTAAAAAACAGTTCTGTTGTCATAACAACTATATGTCAAGAAATAAGCTTCACAGTCAAGCTAATAAACATATTATTATCAAAATTTGTATTTTCTAGGTTTTCAGATAACTGGAAGAATGTGGTATGTATTTTCTTGTCTGACTTTTTGTAACCAGCACAACTATTTTGAGAGTCATTCCTGTGATAGCATATATCAATAGTTCCTTTTTATTTTGGAATAGCATTGTGTTATATAGCTAGGCCATAGCTTGTTTAGTGATTTATCTGTTGATGGATGTTGTAGACTAAATGTTTGTGCCCCTCTTAAATTTATATGTTGAAGCCCTAATCTCCAGTGTGACGTATTTGGAGACAAAGCCTCTAAGGAAGTAACTAAAGTTAAATGAGCTCATAAGGGGAGGGGAGGCTGATCCAATAGGATTAGTGGCCTTATAAAAAGAGACATCAGAGAGCTTTTTCTCTCTCCAATGAGCACAGAAAAAAAGGCCATGTGAAAATATAACAAGAAGGCAGCCACCTGCAAGCCAGGAAGAGAGCTCTCAAAAGGAACAAGTTGTCTGGCACCTTGGTCTTGGACTTCCCAGGCTCTAGAACTGTAAGAAATAAATTCCTGTTGTGTGAGCAATGCAATCTGTGGTATTTTGTTATGGTAGCTAGGGTAGCTAGAGTAAACTAATATAATGGACATTTGGATTGTTTGCAGGTTTTGCTACTGAAAATAAAGCTATTATTCATGTATAAACGGAGTTACCATATTTAGCCAATAAAAATATAAGTCACGCTGTTACATCTGAATTATTTCTGATTGCTTTATGTGCACTGACATAATTGCACATATTGCACTTACAGTAAAAATTATTCTTTATTTGAAATAAGTTATAATTATCTAAACTTAAAATTTCCTTAATTTTCTCTACAGATTTTACTCTTCTTAGAAGGCTTTCCACACTCCCCTCTCCCCCCTCCCGGAATTTGCATGTAAAACCTTGCATTTAGGGGGGCCTAGGTAATTCAGTTGTCCAAGTGTCTGAGTCTTGATTTTGGCTCAGGTCATGATCTCATGGTTCATGAGATTGAGCCCTGAATCAGACTGCACTGCCTACTTGGGATACTCTCTTTCCTTCTCTCTCTGCTCCTCCCCTGCTCTCTCTCTCTCTCTTTCTCTCTCTCAAAGTAAAGAAATAAACTAAAAAACAAAAAAACAAAAGCTTGCAGGTATGGTTTATGTTCCATTTACACTCTAAGTAGCTATATCCAACTTAATTTTTTTCCCCATTGAACGTTAATAGTGAGAAACTTCATTAAACATTAGTATTATGAACTGGTATGCTACATCATCTGACATAAAATTAACATCTTTGAGAAGTAATCTTCCAATTTGATTTTTATAAATCACAATGTCATTGTTACAATTATATCATTGTTCAAGACATACTTGTGTTTCTGTCTTCAGGATTCCATTGCATCTCTTGGTCAAGACTTAAAATATACTGTCTACTGCCAAAAAGGAAGAACATTGCTATAATATTTTATTCCTTTCTCTCCAATAACACATGTGATGATTTCATTTATTTCCATGCTGGAACAGTATTTAGCAATATCCAGGTAAAATAATTAAATTTTTCAAGAGATGAAATCCATTCAGACAGTCATGGCAAATGCCTTAATATTTATCCACTTAAAGTTGGAATTCCTTTTCTCTTTATTAGTAACATTGTCCCTTCTAAGACAGTCTTAACACCTAAAAGGAGAATCTTTCTTTTTTTTTCTTTTTTTCTTTTATAATAATTTTATTTTTTTCAATTTTTTATTTTGTTTTACAAATAGTTTATTGTCAAATTGATTTCCATATAACACCCAGTGCTCATCCCCACAAGTGCCCTCCTCCATGCCCATCTCCCCCCTTCCCCCCACATCCATCGGTCTTCAGTTTGTTTCTCAGCATTCAAGAGACTCTCATGGTTTGCCTCTCTNGAAAATCTTTCTTTAACACATTCAACAATTTCTTTTAAGTAATGGAGCATTTCAATAATACAGTTTGCTTTTCTTTCAATTTCATTTATTAAAGAGAGTCAATGGAATTTTGAATGCACAAAAAATTTTAAAAATACAAAATATCAACAAAATCACAAATGTCATTTAATTGCTCAATTCAAACAATGTAAATTAAACTAGAGTAATATTTCATGACAATTACTTCAATGTCAGAGAAAGGACATCAGATGCTGTTTGAGAAGCATTACGCAGAATATGGGTACGACCCCTTAACAGCTTCAAGAGAATCATCCATGCATTCTTTCAACTTTGAATAAACATTGTACTGTCATACAAATATCTACAAAAACTTGTAGTTATATTGCTGCTACTACAAACGTATGATTTTTCTCATTAACTTTAATTTTAATGAGTCTCTGCAAAAATTTGCTCTTGCTTCTGAAATCTTATCTGGAAGAAATGTTACTTGCAATAGATTTATAAGTAAACCTTCTTCATGACAAAAGTATTGCAAAGCCATAACTTCTTTTCTGCATTATGATTACTTATACTCTGGTTATGCCATAAATGTAAGGAAAAATGACTGTTCATTATTGGAGTTTTTTCATCCAGGCATTTGAAAACTTGCATGGCCTTTCGCAGTCATAAAATGCTTTCAGTAGACATATATTTACACAATCATTTGAGCTAAAAGACCGATGATGGTATGCAGTTTGGAAGGTCATCACATCTTTTGCTGTGATGATTTTATCTTCTTCATCTGAATTTCTCTTAAATAGAATTGTTAATTAAAATCATTTTGGTACTAATTAAGGAAATCATACATCTCTTATGTATACCTCTTATATACCTAATATATGCTGATTTATATCTGACTTCCCATGACTTTTGAGATTGAGTGAAAAATTGCCAATGCACAAAGAGCTTCACATTTTTTTCTCTATCTATTGTTCAGAATATTGAACATGAAATTTATACTTGTGTGTTGGTCTGTTGGCATTCAAACATGTAAAAATAGAAATCGAAATAATAGGAAGTAAAGCAAGAATTGAAAACAATTTAACTATCTCATGGACACATGAATGCATCTGTCACTCTAATTCCTAACTCATAACTAACTGATCATAAACAGAGTTGAACTATTAAAAGTTAATGAACTTACAAACTAAAAATAAATTGAAGTAATTTTGACAATTAAGTAATTTGAACTTACTGTGGTAAAAAAGTAGTTTTAATTGTTGAATTTATGTAAGTTTTCAAAAAAAATCAGAATGCAGAATGTTTAGAGGATCTTGTAAATACCAATACAGAATGGAAACCAGAACTCATTCGATACAAGACATGCTTATATATACTGGATGCCTGGTAACCTTCTGTACAAGTCTTTTTATAGATATATGATTTCACTTCTGTTGGGGAAATGCTTTAGAGTGGAAAGGCTAAGTCATATTATAAGTTTGTGTTTAATGTTTGTAAACTCTCAAATTTATTTCCAAATTGATTTTATGATTTTGCATTCCTATCAGCACTATATCAGAGTTCCTGATCTTCCATTTAATTTCCTAAACTTAGTATAGTTAGTATGTTAATTTTTAGCCATTCTGAAAAGTATCTATTGGTATTCCGTCATCATATTAATTTGCAATCCTCTAAAATTGATGATATTAACATTTTTTCATGTTCTTAGCTTATTTTCCATCCTTCTATCATCTATCTAATATCTATCTATTATCTATCTTTCAATCATCTATCTAATTAAGTGTCTATTCAAATAATTTGCTCATTTTTTATGGGGTATTAGTTTTCTTAAAATTGGTGTTTTTGATTTTTTCAAAAAATATATTCTGACTATAAGTTCTTTATCAGATATATGATTTGCAAATATTTTTTGCAAGCCAGTAACTTATCTTTTTCTTCTCTTTATAATACCTTTCAAAAAGCAGAAACATTTAATTTTCTAACTACTTTGCATTTCTGGTAATTTTTTTCTTGTTGTGTGGTAGGTATTTTTGCATTCCTATAAATATTCTTAAGTTCTATTGTAGCATGATGTTAAGTTACCTACCATTTTTTAATCTTTCTAGTCTTTCTGTTAATATTTTTAATATTTGTTACATCAGAGCAGAGGTCAGCGTAAGGGCAATATTTCTTAAATATTTTTTATTATCCTCTAGGAAGGGTTTTGGATTTTTTCCCTAACTTCTTTCCTTTCACAAAATTCAATGCCACGATTATATAGTATTTCCATTTATATACTGTGACTCATTAGAGGTATATAATACATTGGGATATCTCAAATTTTCTTGACTCTGGTTAATTTAAATCAGAAATTGATTTTAGCCTATTGTCCCATATTGAGAATACATGATCTAAGGATACCTATTTCCTACTACTGATAGCTTCTCTCTTTCTTCTCCTTCTGTCACTCTGTCCAAAGCACATCATAAGATTTCTATCCATCTGTTGGGAACAGGAACTCTTCCCAAACCTGTATCAGGGCCAGCCACTGTTACTTCTAATACTTTTGAGCTGTTTTTTTCTTTGGCCCTGAGTAGTTCTCTCACACTGTGTGCTAACTTGACCTCAGCTAAATGTTTATGGTCAAGCTTTTGAAAATCTCTGGAGCTCTCTCTCTCTCTGCGTAGCAGTTTCTTTTCTTATATTCTGCTTTGTGAACTCTTGGTGCTTTGCTTTCTGGACTCTCAGATCCATCTCCTTAGGTGATCCACTGTGTTTTATCTGTATTTTCCCTCCCTGTTCTACTTCTTAGAAATTCTCTCAAGGCAAGGAGCTGGTACAATCATAGGGCTTACCTCAATATGTCTCATTTCTTAGAGACCAGTGTCTTTCATTCCCTGAAGAATTGTTCTGAAACCTTTGCTCATGTATTTTGATTTTTTGTTTTTTGAGTGATGGAGTAAATCTGGTCTCTGATATTACATGTTGGATTGAAGCAGGCATTTCCCTTCATAAATTTTTGAAATGGTAATGCAAGATAGAAATTTGTCAAAAGGACAAGCGCTTAAGAATTAACCTTTTAAACTCTTTGATCTCGGAGCCCATTCAAGGGTGGAATTAGTTTTCCTCTGCCTATCCTTTCTCCATAATTTTTTAAATAGGAGAACAATCCTCAAGACTCTGGACAAACATATAGACAGTAAAAATAGGCTTTAGAAGACTCAGAATCAATTTCCTCAAGTGAATTAAGAGGCAATTAAGAGTAAACAAGATGGTGGTTGCGTAATACTGTGAATGTACTAAATGCCACTGATTTCTCACTTTACTTTTATATTATGTGGATTTCAATTCAATAGATTATTTTTAAAAACTCTCAGTTTCTTTTAAAGTTATATATAATATATATATTATATATATAGTGAAATGTTCTCCTATCCTACTTCCTTCTACATTAGTCCCATGATATTCATAAGAGATATGGTTTATGGTTTTTCCAAGTTCCCTAATACACTGATTACACCAAAAGATAATTCTTCTTAACCAGAATAAGAATCAACCATACCATTTTAAACTATTTAAGCTGACTCATGTCCCACTCTCAGATATGATTTTATTAGGTCTATATTTATGGCCTTGGCATCTGTATTTATGAAATGTTTAGATGTCTCAATCTACATCGTTTGTAGTGAATTCTGCGCCAAATCACAAAACTATCTCCTATTTATATTAGGCACAATTTAATTGATAAACATTATAACTTTAGACTTCCACATTAAAATTGAACACTATATATATTTTTTTCTTTTTCTTATTTCTGAGAGAGAGAGAAACAGCGTGAGAAGGGGAGGGTCAGAGAGAGAGGGAGATATAGAATCTGAAGCAGCCTCCAGGCTCTGAGCTAGCTGTCAGCACAATGCTCGATGTGTGGCTCGAACCCACCAACCATGAGATCATGACCTGAGCCAAAGTCGGACACTTAACCGACTAAGCCACCCAGGCGCCCCAGAGCACTATATTTTCTTGGAAGGTAAACTCCACAAAATTACACTCTACAATGAGTGTTGCATGATTGAGCATGCACTTACCTGATGCAAAACCAAAGTGGAGATGATGACTAATACAGTTCAGTACCTGTTCAACATCTAGAATTCTAAGGCAATATGCACTACTGTAGGGAGAAGCCAGTTAAGATCAGTACATCTTCTTCTGGGTCATCAGCATCAACCTTTATAAAACAAGAAGAATGGGAAAATGAGGTGAGGGAAAAGAGAAGGAAGACAGCTGTAACTAGAACATGAAAGATCAGCTGAAGAGGATAATCTGAGGCTCTAGGTTCAATCTTTGCAAGAATATTACCACCACTGGGCCACCGATAAATAAAAGAAGGGTAAGACACTCTTTCTCTTGATGGGAATGGCAAGTTTCAGGAAGAGCATATAGAGTAAAAAGTACTGTTGAGGGTAGTTTGGAAAACACGGTCTTTCCCTAGACATTAAAAAAACTGTTTTATTTTGCACACTGATAAATAAAATTGCTAAGGACCCTTAAAAGTTTTAGGTATCTTTTAAATCAAAATTGTGCTACATACTATTTTTATCTGATTATGTGAACAGATTTCCAGTTATTTAAGATTTCCTAGGTATTTTAATTGTTTATAATTTACCAGAAATAAATGTTTCTTCACCTTTATTTTTCAGAATTTGTTACTGGATTCAAAAATATCTTAAAATATCTGTCATTCTTCAGAGTATTAAACATAAACAACATGAGCATGTGAAGTTTTTACCTCTGTAAAGTTAGTTAAACTTGTTACAAAAAGTGTGATTTCCAGAAATATCTGTGAGGTTTTGTTGTTATTGTTACAAAAATTCAGTACAACCGGAAGATCATGAATAGGTACATACAAAGATGCTCAGCATCACTAATCACAAGGAAATGCAAATCTAAACCACAGTGAGATAACACCTGTCAGAATGGTTATTATCAAAAAGACAAGAAATAACAAGTGTTGGTGAGGATGTGGAGAAAAGAGCACTTTCCTCACTCTTGATGTGAATGTAAGTCTGTATAGCCACTAATGGAGGACAGTCTGGAGGTTCCTCAAAAAACTAAAAATAGGATTACCATATGATCCAGCAATTCCACTTCTGGGTATTTATCTAAAGAAAACAATAACACTAATTTGAAAAGATACATGCATTCCTATGTTCATTGCAGCATTATTCACAATAGCCAAGATATGGAAACAACCAACATGTCCATTATTGAATGAATGCATAAAGATCTGATAGAACAAAGAAGATGTGGCATGCACACACACGCACACACACACACACATACACACTAAAATACTACTCAACCATAATAAAATAATTAAATCTTGCCATTTGCAACAACATGGATGAGGATATTATGCTAAGTGAAATAAGTCAGAGAGATGAAAGCAAGTATACCTATGATTTCACTAATATGTAAAATCTGTAAAACAAAACAAATAAAAAATAAGTACAAATTCATAGCTACAAAGAACAGATTGGTGGGTGCCAGAGGGAGGGGGAATGAGGGGTGGGCAAATGAGAGAAAAAGGACAGAGGTGCAAACTTCCATCATAAAGTAAGTCATTGGGATATAATGTGACAATTGTCAATGATATTGTATTGTATATTATGAAAATTATGTATTTTATGGTGATGGGGGAAGCCAGACTTATCATGGTGATCATTTTGCAGTGTATACAAATACCAAATCATGATGTTGTGTACCTTAACAATCAATATGATCAGTATAATGTTACATGTCAATGATACCTTACTTTAGAAAAACTCAGTACAACATATTTCAATTACTATTTGAATATATTCTAATTCCATGATAAATCAATACAATGCCTTTAGATGAGCAACAAAGGAAACAGAGTTAGTTTGGTGGTTACTTTTATGGGTTATTTTCTAACTACAATTATCCTTTCCTTTGGTTTGTAATATGTTTGCTGGTTTAATTGCTTGGTTGAGGTGCTAAGGAGAGGGAGAGAGAGAAATAGGCTGCACACCCAATGTGGAGCTCCAAGCAGGGCTTGATCCCATCAGTGGAAGATCATGACCTGTGCCTAAATCAAGAGTCGGATGCTTAACCAACTGAGCCACCCAGATGCCCCTGTTTTATTCTTTGTTATTTTAAATTAAGTATGGTTTTAGTTATTTCTAGGAACTCTGAAAAAGGAAAATTCTAATTGGCAATATTTCATTAAATAATTATGTATAATATATTGATCAAGTTTATGAAGTGATATTGATGAGGTTTAATTAGATAGACATTTTCTATTGAATAAAACCCAGCTGTAACTTTTTGGTTACAACTGATTTTCATTTTTCTCTGTCTTGAAATTAATCATGATATCATATCAATAATCAATAGAACTTTCAAACTGTCAATGATTTAATAATGTTCCAAATTGAGATTTTATTCTATTCTCATATAAACCTTATACATTTCACCAAAATGTTTTTTATAAATGTGACCAATATTTATAATCTGAGTTACAAAATAATATTTTCTTATCCATTTTTCTGTTACAAATTTTTGTAATAATTTAGTTTTGGGTTACTTTTCTATCATAAGTGAATGGGATATTTGAAAGCATAGGGCTTATAACACACTATTGGGAATTTTTCCAAATATAGTCTAGTCTTCAAGGAATGAAATAATTATTTACATACTACATCAAGACATAAGTTTTTTTTCTTAATTTAATACTATCTATAATGCTATATTAGTATTAATACACTAATATTATACTAATTATACTAATAATTAGTATATTAATGTACTAATATATAATGCTATGTGANTAGTGAAGTAAGCAACATTAAATTGCACTATTTCTTAGTATACTATATTTGTTTTTAATCTGACAAATGGCTTATGTTTTAAGATGTTTATGATCTAGGAAAATAATCCAGGAATTTAATTTTCTAATTCACTAAATTTTAATTCAAGCTATTAATTCAAGTGCTTCCATAGATTTTCAATTAATTCTTTCACATAGTCATTTGAAAATAGTATTTCCATCTCCCTATAGCTTGTATATGTGTGTGGATACACATACATCAGCACATGTTTATGATTTGACATATTTAAAACCACTTTTATGTGAATGTTCTATTTTCCAACAAAACTATAATATTCTTAGTGTCTATCACTTATAAAAAAACAATAGAGTTGTCTTTTAATGTGAGTTTATGATATTTGCCACATCCTTATAAACTAAGAGTTTAAACAGAATCGTGGCTCTAGAGATTCCTGCCCAGAATCTCGCCCAAAGATATGTTGCTCATAGTTGTCATTGGGCTTTCAGATCAGATAATCTAACCCTAGAGACCATTTTTACAAAAAGCACCTCTTGGGAATTAGATCAGGGTTTAAATTTTACTTTTTCAAGTTCCTAGCTCTGTGGCCTTAAGCAAGTTATATAACATTCCTGAGCTTCTGTTTCTTTTTCTGTAAAACTGGCATAATAAAATCTAGTGCAGAGGTATGTTATAGAAGTAGAATTTAAAAATGAGTGCACATTATCTGGTAGATCTTAAGCATAAGTTGACAGTTAAATTATTTTATTATTTTCATAAATTGTTTTCTGTTAGAGATGAAGAAACTTTCATCTTCAAAATAGATTGGCTCCACCTAAAACATAGGAAGATTTTATATCTATTCAACACTTCATTCAAGTGAATCAGAGGATTTAAGGCTATCAAATATATACTGAATTTAGGTAGACATTTTCACCTAGTAATATAGGGATGAAAGGCAAACTATTTTAGTTAATGATAAAAAGGGGACTGAGTAATGCATGGAGAAAAAAGCATATTCCTAAATCATTCAAATAGGTCTTAGATAAGCAACATTTCTTTTTTTTTGTTTTTTGTTTTTTACAAATAGTTTATTGTCAAGTTGGTTTCCATATAACACCCAGTGCTCATCCCCACAAGTGCCCTCCTCCATGCCCATCTCCCTCCTTCACCCCCACACCCATCAGTCCTCAGTTTGTTCTCAGTATTCAAGAGTGATTAGCAACATTTCTTAACTAGATAATTGAGGTAATCTGTGGATTGCTATGGGTACACAAATAGTATATTTGTTTTGGTGAATATAATCAGTATAGACTCAAATGAATTACTGTTCAGATTTAAAATCTAAGCCATAAAATACTATATTAAATTTGAAATTTAGCATTTTTGTGATTGCTTTCCTTATTCAAAACCATACTTGCTCTAATAGGATATTTATAAGAGCACTGCTTTTTTTTTTTTAAATGGTTTTCTATTCCTAGGCAAATCACTCGTTGGTCTCTGAAGATAAAATTCTTGGTATTTACATCTTTCTGAGCTTTTCCAATCAGCTAGAAATGCAGTTGTGCCTTGTAACTTTGGCGAATTAAATGGAAGTATCTGTAGTCTTTAGAAATCAGAAATAAATTTATCTCAGGCCTGATCTATTTACTTATGTTTTTAGAAATTCAATATATTCACAGATGGATATTATGTAGCCACCATTTTGTGGTGTTCTAACATGCAATATATATAACAAATTTCCAGCTAGGTTATTATATGTTTAAGAGTTTTAATTGCTGTGTACTTCAAACATTTTTTATATTGTGCCATCTGGAACATGGAAACGTTAATGAATTTTTAAACTTAATGGGATATGCTTTGCATTAGGAAAGTCTGAAAATTAGTTGCTAACCACTGGTAAATGACAGATTTATTAATACAAACTCACAAAATTGCAATCCATTGCTTTATGCCATTAAGGTAGCAACACATTGTTAAATGCTAGTAAAAGTTGTTCAAACAATTGTCTGGAATGAAATAATTTATAAATATAGTAGCTCTCCTTACTATTCAGAGAAATTGCATCTATAATACCATAACATTTTTTTTCCTTTGCAAGTAGTTTTAGGGAAATATTTTAGATACTAAGAATAATTCACTTAATTTTTTAAAGTATATTTATTTGTTTTGGGGAGAAGGCAGAGAGGGAGAGAAAGAATCCCAAGTTGGCCCTGTGCTTTCAGCATGGAATCCAATGTGGGGCTCAATCTCATGAATTGTGAGATCATGACCTGAGCAGAAATCAGGAGTCAGATACTTTACCAACTGAGCCATCAAGATGCCCCTAATTCACTTACAATTTAAACTAATTTTTAGACATGCTGGAAAAGTCTGATGTTTTCAAGAATTCTTATTTTACCAAAAAGTTTCTGTCTCTGTAATTCAAAGAAACCCTCTTTTTATTAGTCTTCCATTTTTATTGTAACTATGTTTTATGTACATTAAACCTGGCAATAATATAAAATGATTAGCTACCAGAACATCTAACTCTAAAAAGGATAATCCACTGTGCTCCTCTCTTCTAATAATCTTAGTTTCTATATGCTTTGGTGTGCCTCCTTCAATGAATGCACTAAAGAATAGATTCCCTGTAGTTCTGTCAAAAGGAAAAATGCAAAAACTCAGGAATGCAAGCAGTGAACAGAAATCCATTCAATAGTACAAAAAAAAAAAGCAACAACAACAGAGGAAAGAGTTGAAGCAATTTGTTGGGTAAATTGGGGGGGGGGGACTCTTTAAAAATAGCGTATATGTGAAAATTAATATATTATCATGGTTTTTAGAATCATAACTGAACATTTATATAAAGTGTTAAAAACCATAATAAAACCAATTTCAAACCTCTAGTTCAGCAAGCAGCATTAAATTAATCATTACATTCTCTATGAAAATATTCCCTGTAGGAAATTACTAGAATGCCCATGTTATACTAATGTAACATAAAAGATCTTGTTAGCTAGGCATGCATATGATATACTTGTTTTATCTTACAGCTGTGTTATATAAATATATAGATTGTAAGATAGATGTTCACTGCTTAAACTATTGTTTTGATACTAAAACTAGGGTGATTTCAAATAGCTCATATTTAGTTTAAATAATTCCACTAGATGGTTGATGAGAATCCAGATATATTCCTGTAAAATATACTCTGCAAATCATTTTTCCATCAATTCTCATCTCTTCCTCCAAATAGCAACCTTCCTAGAGTTAGAGATGATAAAATGTGGAGGTCAAGGAGAAGGGCTCCCTACAGAGGTTATCAGGGAGAGGAAGTGCCATTGCAGATTTGTAGATGCCAACTCTTCTCAGGTTGGCTGTTTTTAGTACTACCTGCAATTGCAACATGTCTTCCAATCAGGATAAACGGTCTTGTGGGAATGGAGAAAACTGTCTCAGTGAGAATTTAGAAAAATATTAGGATGCACAGCAAAGAATAAAAGACTTTTGGAGATCTCTGGGGAAACAAAGATGTGAGGGGGAGATGAAAGGAGATGGAAATGTGAAACAAAGGAGACATTCAAACAAAAGCACTTCATATCCCTGTCTCTCATAAAGCCACATTTTATTTGAAGTGATGGTATTCTACTGATCTCTAGTCAACCACTTATTGCTTACTCTGAACTCCTGGTGGGCTTTGCATTTACATGCTGTCTACTTTACATAACCTCAGCTATACCAAGTTACTTAAAAGACTTCCAGTAACAGAGACATTATATAGGTTATGTCCTTTCCCTTTGCTCCTAGTATACTTACTATCTAGTCAGTACAAAGCAGTTACATACTTGTTTGCTAATTGTATCATGCACCGCTAACCTGATTTCCTCAATGAGGTCCTAAGCCCTATAAGGGAAAGCAGCCTGTTATTTCTTATTGTTTACAACATTTATCTCAAAATACTTTATTCACAATAAATATTGTGATATTGATATATTGATAACACTTCCATTGGCAACTCATGTTTTTCTAGTGTTTTTTTGAAGGGGGGGTTCTGTAAACTTTTGTAGTTTCTTGTTATAGAGTTGGCTGTTTTATGACAGGAAAAGATGGTTTACCTTACCTCAACATCAATCTATAAAAGTATATACAGATAGTAAACTATGATAAATTTTAGTTAAATTAATTCTTTTAATTCTTTTCAAAGTATAACCAACATTTGTATGAAAGATGGAATTTCAAAGATAGAATTAGAGCATAGGGATTTTGTTTCTTTTTTAGTTAGCTTCTCTGCCCATTTAGTAGCTGTGTAAACTTTGAGTAAGTTATTTAACCTCTCTCTATCCCAGTTAGGTTATGAAATTAATTGCTCATACCTCAAAGGTTGTTAAAAAATTAAATAAACGAGTTAATGTTGTACAATAAAGAATTTAGCTGGACTTTCATCCTGGTCCCTTGGAATTTCCCTAGCAATAAAAGTGTCTTTGTTTTTCACAGACCTCACAAGACAATCATGATGGGCCTGTGGAAGTTTCAGGATATGATTAGAGGGTTGGAGCATTGAGCCCTGTGGTACCAACTTAATCTCACGACCTCTGGGGAGAAAGGCTATCAATTGTGCTCAATCACATGGCTATTGATTCAATCAATCATATTTACGTAATGAAACCCCAATACAAACTCTGGACAACTGTACATGAGTGCACTTCCTTGGTTGGTAATCATATAATGATGTGCCAGGAGGCTGATGTTTCCTGAGGACTCAGAAGCTTCCTATTTAAGAACCCCCTAGACTTTTTCCTATGGTCTCCTTTTTTTGGCTGGCCCTGGTTTGTATCCTTTATGACAAAAATGTAATTCCAAGCATAGAGTATTTCTGATTTCCATGAAGAATTTTTAACAAAGCTGTAACTCTTGGGTTAGCTCTGTCATTTTCATCTATGGAGTCCTGACCAAGTGGAAAGTGAGGAGGGAGAGTGATTATAAGGAGAGCCGTCTTGGCTGTCACATGTGTATGGCTTGGCTTTTTGCCTTGTGGTGTTTTCCATTGGTGCTGAGGGGTTTTCTCTCCATCCTATGTGTGCTGCATTGATTTTGTAGGTCACTAATCTGTATGCCTTGACATCTAAGCTGCTACAATGTTTTGTGATGTAGGCTTTTAACTGTTGCTGTATTGAATCCCATGTTCTTCAGTGTGCTGTCACACAGAAGACAGGACTAGAGGGTAATCTGAATTAAAATTAGCTCTATTCTCCCACTTTATGCATTATTTCTGTGATAATCTTTAATTTTTTGAGTACTTCTTTCTTTCATTTGAGGAGTTTACACTCTAATAGTTGCACAAACTGAACGTTTAAAGGGATGGCCCATGGATCTTAGTCCCATTAAAGTTAGGGTGCACCCAACAGCACTAATACTTTTGATCCTCTTCTTTCCCACTGACCACTTAAATAATCTTGAAAATTTAACCACTAAAGGATTGCCTTGCTAAATCTCTAAACATGATCAGACAAGTCTGAATTTGCAATATTGGCTTTGAAGTTCCTACATAATAAAGGTGAAAATATACACTGTTTTAAATTGCCTTATGTGTTACTGAATTATCACTTCCTTACATGCCAATTTAAAGCTTATATTGAACCATTGTGTAGTGATACTGCCTGCTGGTGGGAACACTAGAACCCGTGTGGCCGGGGAGTGAATTCAGTGAGTTATTGCTCAGGTTGTGTGGGTATCCCTATAGTAAATGTGCAGAGCTCAGTCCCTTCATAGTTCTACAACTGCATATTTCAAAATTCCCCACTGCCTAAAGCTGCTACAATGGTTATTCATGTATATGTACATTTTTTAAAGGAAGTCTCTAACTGATTAAATCAGATGAACAATCTTATTAAAACACCATGGAGGATATATACCTTGGACATTCTTAAGATAGTGCCTAATAGCATCTATACTCAAAGCCTTAGTTTCTATTCAGATCTGATAAAATTAGCTTTACCATTGTGACTACACCTATATTTATCGAGGCAGAAGACTGGTTCAAGTCAAAGGTCTGAACAGAGGTTACTGTGCTACTTATATTTAATTTCCTTTTTTCATTGAAGGTATATAAAAAAAAATAAAAGCTCAGGGCAATGCAGCCAGCTGTAAATGGCTTATGTGGACCACTGTTGCTCACTGCCTCTTGTCTAGCACAGGGCTATTGCTTTGCACCTGTATAGCACCACCATGTTGAACAAATTTGACAAGAAAAACAAGGAATCAGGTAGAGGCTCCAATTGACTTCAGTATCTTGAGAAGAGTGCAGTATTCCAGGAGGCCCATTAGTCCTCAAAAATGTGCCCACATCCTCATCAAGATACTTTACTTCATAAACCAGGGGAAGCACGAGGGGCCACCGAAGCAACCGAGGCCTTCTTTGTCATGACCAAGTTCTATCAGTCCAACTATCCAACACTCCGTCAGATGTGCTACTTGACCATCAAGGAGATGTCTTGTATAAATGAGGCTGTTATTACCATCACCAGAAGACTGACCAGGGACATGACTGAGAAAGAAGAAAACACCAGAGCCCAGCTGTATGTACCCTCTGCCAGATCACTAACAGCATCATGCTGCAAGCTATTGAGCACCACATGAAATAAGCCATCATCCACATGGTGCCCAGTGTTTCCAGCTCTGGCCAGGTGTCTTCCCTGAACCTGCTGAAGTGCAGCTTTGATGTGATCAAGTTTTGGGTGAATGAAGTCCAGGGTGTGGCATCCAGTGATAACATCATGATCCTGTACCATGTGCTGGGGCTCTTGCACCATGTGTGCAAGAACAACCACCTGGCTGGCAATAAAGATGATGAGCAAATTCACATAGCACAGTCTCCAGTCTCCCTGTGCTTACTGTATGATGGCCAGCAAGCCGCTGGAGGAGGAGGATGGCAGCCATGAAAGCCTACTGTTCAACTTCATTGAGAGCTCCTTGCCCAACAAGCACAAGATGGTGGTGTACAAAGCCATCTGGCTGTCTGCTAAACTGCAGTGCCAAAGAGCTGGTTCTGGTTATGTCAGTTTTCCAGCTTTTCTGCAGTTCACACAAAGCTGTTCTCCACTTCACTGCTGTCCTCGCCCTTAATAAGGTGGCCATGAAACATCCATCAGCAGTGACGGCCTGCATCTGGACCTGAACATGGTTACAGATTCGAATCACAGCATCACCATGCTCCTCAAGCCCAGCAGCGAAACCACCTCATGAAGCAGAACTCATCCTTCATATCAGAGACCTTGGAAGAGTTCAGACTTGTGGTGGTCCAGGCCATCAGTCCCCTGTGTCAGAAGTATCCTTGAAAACACTCTGTGCGCATGAACTTCCTGTTCATTATGCTATAAGAAGAGAGTGGTTTTGAGTACAAGCAGGACATTAATGACTGCATTATCAACACCATTGAAAAAAACATGGAGAACAAGGAGTCCAGACTGTCACACCTGTGTAAGTTCACGGAGGACTGGGAGTTCGTCATCTTGGCCACCTGCATCCTGCGTCTCCTGGGCCAGGTGGGGCCAACAAACTCTCCCAGTAAATTTGCTCCCTCTATAACTGTGTGGTCTTGGAGCATGAGAAGGTCCGGGCAGGTGCTAGGAGTGCTCTGGCCAAGTTTGGAGCCCAGAACAAAGAGATATTACCCATTATCTTGGTGTTGATGAAGAGGTGTGTGATGGACGATGACAGTGAAGTAAGAGACCAAATCACCTTCTATCTCAGTGTCTTGGAGTGGAAGCAGAAGGCCCTCAATGCAGGCTATATCCTAAATGGTCTGACTGTTTCCATCCCTGGTCTAGAGAGACCTCTGTAGCGGTACACTCTAGAACCACCAGAAAAACCTTTTGACCTCAAGCCTGTGCCCCTGGCCACAACACCAATGGCAGAGCAGAGAACAGAAAGCACTCCCATCACAGTTGCCAAGCAACCTGAGAAAGCGGCAGCCACTTGGAAAGAGATCTTCCAAGAGCAACTGACAGCAGTGCCAGAGTTCCATGGGCTGGAGCCCCTCTTTAAGTCCTCGCCTGAGCGTGTGGCCCTCACTGAGTCAGAGACAGAGTATATCAACACTGTACACAGCACACCTGCACTGACCATATAGTGTTCCAGTTTGACTGCACAAACACACTCAGACACCAGACCTTGGAGAATGCCACAGTGCAGATGGAGTCCACGGAAACCTGCAAGATGGTCTGTTGCATGTCTGCCTGAAGCCTACACTACAACCAGCCTGGACTTGCTGCATGTTGGTAGCATGGCCTAAGGAAGATCCCACAGCTATGACCTGCACATTCAGTGGCAAAATGAAGTTCACTGTCAAGGACTGTGACCCCACCACTGGGAAGACTGAGGAGGAAGGCTATGAGGAGGAATATGTGCTGGAGGATCTGGAAGTGAACATCGCTGGTTACATCCAAAAGGTCATGAATTTGGACTTCGAAGCAGCCTGGGATGAGGTAGGGGATGAGTCTGAGAAGGAGGAAATATGCACCTTGTTTACTATCAAGACACGTTGAGAGGCTGTGGGCAATATGATGAAATTCCTGGGAATTCACCCTTGTGTGAGGTCATAAAGAGTGCCAAATAACAAGAACACCCACATGTTGTTCCTAGCTGGTGTGTTCTGGGGTGGTCATGATGTCCTGATGTACTCATGACTGTCTGTCCCTTTTAGACACAGTAATGATGCAGGTGACAGCCAGAAGTTCGGATGAGCTACCAGTAGACATCATCTTGGTGTCTGTGGGCTAAAAGGCCAGACTCCATAGACCCTACTTCTATACTTTTCCTCCCAACACTACTCAGAAGTTATACCTTCTTCCTGAACCCAGTAGAAAATCTTTCCTAAGCCTCTGTATTCAAAAATAATTAGGAATCACTGAAAAAAAATTTGAATTTAATCCTGTCCCAGGACTGCTTGCTTTGACTTAAAACTGCTCTAAATCATAAATTCTGCTTTAAAAAAATACTAAAATGAAAAGTTTTGATTATATAAATGAAATACTAAAAGTCTAAAATATCATAGGCTTAATTTTCCATTCCATTTTTTCCATGAAAATATTGCAATCATTGATATCACACTGTATCTGTATAGAATTTATAAAATTTTATACATAGTTTGGCAGTATGCTTCTTTTTTCCCTTGGCTAAGCAAGGTTATGTATTAAAAACTGTTTATAAGTATTTTTTCTAATTACTTAAATATTCAGACATATTAATACATTAGTAACTTTCCTGCCATTGCATATTTGGGATATTTTTAGTTTTTGATTATTATAATAATCTTCTATAAGCATTTTTTAAGTTTATTTATTCTGAGAGAGAAAAAGAGAGAGAGCACATGTGTGCATGTGTGCATGTGTGGAAGAGGAGCAGAGAGAGAGAGAGAGAGTCCCAAGCAGTGGGGCCCTTTCAGAGCTCGAACTCACGAACCTCGAGAAAATGACCTATACAGAAGTTGGGTGTTTAACAGACTGACCCATCCAGGATCCCCCTTTTATTCTACAAGCATTTTCTGAGTCTAACTGTTTCATTAAGATACATTATTATATGTGGCATGACAAAGTAATGGGTTATGAACATTTTAATGCTTTTATTGAATACCATAAAATATCCTTCAAAAAAGACTAAATCAAATGTTACCATTGCTAGGAGCATGTGAGAATGCTCTTACATTCCATCTTCTGCATTGGACCTTATAATTTCTGATAGGTAATAATTACTCAATCAACCTTGCCAGTATTGTTTGAAAAGTATTCCCCCATCTCCTCTTCTTTATCCAGAAGAACAAGAATTTGATTGAATACAGAGGGTTGAAAGTATTGCTTAAGGGCTTTTTTCATGTTGCATCTATAGTCTCATTTCATTAGTAAGGTCTGACATACACCCTAGTGACATAATCAACCAGATGTGTGTAATTGTTTTCAGAACACAATGTTTGAGTAAATGGTCAGTCTTTTTTTTTACTTTTTAAGTTTGAGTTCAGTTTAAATAGTTCTGCATCTCTCTTTTAACTTCTAGTTTCGTAGATCATGTCCTGGGTAAGTTGGTAATAACTTCCTATGGTAAAGTGGTCTGATGGGATCCTTAGTGACTAATTACTACTAGCACAAACATATGTGTTCCCAAAGACATTAAACAACTCCTAGTGATGAGAAGAACTACTGCATATTTATAATAAGCTACTAGAAACATCAATCCTGTATCTTTGAAATGTTGACAAAGTCTCAATTCTCCTGGAAAGTTTGTCAAAGGGCATCATGAGGAAATGCTATAGGTTCATGAATATTTATAAATGCTGTCATAAATTTGGCAACATCCTTAGGCCTTTTGCCTTTAACCTTTTAAATATGATGTATTATATGAACTAAATTATGATATCCATGACTAGGAAAACTGATCAGGTGACATGAGGCCTGTGAAATTTCCTCAAGTCCAGTATATATTATATTACATATGTATTACTCTTTCAAAAGTACATTCTCTAATCTGAAAGAGCTATGTTAGTGTAACACTCCAAAACCATGTTAGGGATTAGTTTGCCTATAATTTTCAGTGATTTTGAAAGATGTACAGCTGGCATTCTATATGCTGATGTATAGTGAGCATTTGTATTGAAATTTACTACTTTAACTTGTGATTCATTGAATATATTCCATATTTGTCAAACACTGGCTTTCTGACAGCCTCTATTCTGGTTGGTGTGATTTCTGCTCTATATAACCCTGACACTGGCTCTACCTTCATGGAGGTTCTAATTATGGAACAAAGATTTGATGACCTGTCATGACTGCTACCAAACAAAAATTACAAAGGGAGACAAAAATACATACAAGGGAAACCTAATCTAATTTTAAAGAAGAACAAAAAATAGTTTTGGAAACAGTTGCATTCAATTTGAGATTGGGAGGGAGCATAAGAATTAGCTATGAGATTTATAGGGGAAACACGATAGTGAAAATCATAAAGAAAGTATGATAAATTACAAGG
>NW_027528357.1:8607608-8619945 GCF_008692635.1 Crocuta crocuta
CCACTATAGCTGAAGCACAGAGAGTGAATGCTAAACCTAGAAATGCAGACTAATGCTGTGTGGTAGAGGGACACAAAAACCCTGTCACACATTTTGAACTTTGCCTCAAAAGGTGGTATTGAACAGTTTTAAGCAGAAGAGAGATGTAAAAATATTTGTATTTTATTTATTAATTTTCTAAAGTTTTATTTATTTTGAGAGTGAGAGAGAGAGAGAGTGGGGGGGGGGAGGGACAGAGAGAGAGAATCCCAAGAAGGATCTGCACTGTCAGTCCAGAGCACCTGAAGCAAGGCTCAAACTCACAAATTGTGAGATCATGACCTGAGCTGAAACTAAGAGCTGGATGCTTATCCCACTCTTCCACCTAGGCACCCCTAAAAGATATTTGTATCTTTGAAATATCACACTTGGTGTGGTGAAGAAAAGAAAGTGGAGCAAAGCAGGGGAAAAGGGACAGAGATCTGGTGAAAGTAGCCTTAGCAGGCAAAGCGTGTTACCATAGTGCAGTGAATGACCAAGTGTGTGAACAGCAGCAAATTTGAAAACAAACTATTTTGTGAGTTATTTGGGAAAGTGAATTAATAGAACTTAGTAACTAATTCTACATGGGGCTGAACAAATGTATTTGATTTGAGTTAGTGGACATCAGTACAAGTGTTAAGGTGAAGATTAGATTTGGGGCATGTTTAAGGGCTTATGGAATGTTAGAGTGCAGAAGGATTTAGGCAGATGAATAAAGAGGTATGAAGTTCAAAAGATAGTACTGGGCTGGAAATTAGGATTTGGGCATTATTAGAATATAGATGAAGACATTAAAGTGGACAAGAATACATATGGAATAAATTTAAGGAGGGGAGGGAGCTCTGATAAATAAATCTCCAAATTCAAGTGTTTGTTGAAGAGAGCTGACCTCCGTCCAGGCATCATCCTGCCTCTAGGTCCTTGACCTCCTTTTTCTTTTTTTTTTTTTTTTAACATTTTATTCATTTTTTGAGAAAGAGAAAGGGACAGAGAGAGAGAGTGAGTGAGAGAGAGTGTACATGTGCATGAGTTGGGAAGGGTCAAAGGACAAGGTAGACACCCTGTCGAGCACAGAGATAAACACAGGACTTGAACTTAAGGATCATGAGATCATGACTTGAGCTGAAGTTGAACGCTCAACAAACTGAGCCACCAGGTGCCCCAACCTCTCTTTTCTCAGAGCATTTGCTTTAGAAAACTTATAACTGTAAATTCTTTCTCAGCCTGTTTGAGATGTAAATTTTTAAAAATTCCAATATAATTAAGGTACAGTGGTATATTAGTTGCGGGTGAACAACACTGTGATTCAACAATCAATACATTACTTGGTGCTCAATAAAGTAAGTTGACTCTCAATCCCTTTCTCCTATTTCCCCCATCCCACCACCTACCTCCCCTCTGGTAGCCATCAGTTTGTCGTCCATATTTGAGTTTGCTTTTTTTGTTTGTTTCTTGTTTTCTTTATTTGTTTGCTTTGTTTCTTAAATTCCACACTTGAAAGAAATCATATGGCTTTTGTCTATCTCCCACTGACTTATTTCACTTAGCATTATACCCTCTAGAACCATCCATGTCATTGTAAATGGCAAAATTTCATTCTTTTTTGGGGGGTTAAATAATATTCTGGGACATATATCTTTTTAAAAGCCTCTTGCTACTTGTAGAATTCTGGACTATCTTTCTCCAGGACCTGGGAATAATCCTTTGAAATTAATTATTTAGGGGCCTGGCATTTGATTCGGCTCAGACCATGATCTCAGTGTTCACAGGTTTGAGCCCCACCTTGGACTCTGTGCTGACAGCTCAGAGCCTGAAGCCTGCTTCAGATTCTGTGTCTCCCTCTCTTTTTGCCCCTCCCCCCACTCTCAAGAATAAATATTAATTCTTTTTAAACAAGGAAATGTAATTATCAAGGAAGATATTAGCTCCATCTCCCAGTTTCTGTGGGAAAGTAAAAACCTAACTTTGGAGACCGTATAGTGGCAAGTTATAAAATATCTCCTGTCATGAAGATAATAGAAAGTTTACTCTTCCTTTTGGTAAAGCCAATTAACAAACACAGATGGCTTATGGTCTCCCATTCACTTCAGCTCTCAAAAATCCTACCTCATGCCTTTTGCTTCAGTCAGGTTCAGAATGAGTTCTGTCTCTCTTCTATATTGAAATCACCTTGAACAGAGTCCTTGTTGCCTGTTTAACTTCTTCTGGTGCCACAAAATCAGACTGAGAATGATCAGAGTTATAGATAGGAAGAAACCCAGAATATTATAGCATTATGGAAATCGAGGAAAGATAATGGTTCAAGAAAGAAACAATGCCCATCACTGTTAAAAACTGCTGAAAAGTCAAGTAAGGTAAAAGCTGAACAAATTATATTGAATTAAACACATGTGAACATACTGAAATCAAAGTATATAGAGTGTGTGGATCGAAAGCAGCTTGCAGTGGGTTGAAGGAAAAAAAGGAAGTAAATAAATGAAGACTGTCAGTAGACAGGAGACAATAAGATACACAGTCTCTTAATCTGAATTCTTTATTAAGTTACTGTGTATTTTGTCCAATTCAGAGAACCCATTGAAGAACTTCATTTCCACTACATAACATATTTTTCTATAACATAACCTTCTTAAGAAATCCTTTAAGAAACTTTACAACTACAATGTTGACTTCATTTATGAAGTTTAGTGACCTGTCATGTTGTTACTATACTAAGAAATGTTCTTTTAATAATCTTATAGGTTAATGGGGCACTTGAATGTCTCGGTCGGTTAAGCATCTGACTCTTGGTTTCGCCTCAGATCATAATCTCACAGTTCCTGAGTTCAAGCTCTACATCTGACTTGGTGCTGTGGGTGGCAAGTGCCTGGGATTCTCTCTCTTTCCTTCTCTCTCTGCCCCTTCCCCACTCATGCTCTCTTTCTTTCTCTCTCAAAATAAATAAGTGAACTTAAAAATAATTTTACAGGTTCATAAAGTATTTTAGTTAGTTCTATGTGAACCTGAAGGCTATGAAAAATCTTATTGTCACAAGTATTTGACCTACAGATAATCAAAAGCTTATCATGATTCTGTTCAGGTCATTGACTTTGTTTCCTTAAAGATGAATTGAAAACTTTTCAGAACATCATATTTGGAAGCTAGTTTAATGACGTAACTTCCATCCATATGTCCTCACTCAGCCATTTTATGCCATGGTTCCGCTCAAAATCTCAGATGGAAATAGCATTTCACTGTTTATTATTAGTATTTCAGAATGAATTTCTATGACCTAATTTTGACTGAAATTAAACTGGAGTTTATCCGTTTTCATTGAGATAGAATGCTATAATCAGAAGCTTTAAATACCCGATAAGTGAATAGGCAATTACATTTATGAAACGGAAAATCTCTGTGCTGATCAGAGAATTGTACAATTATATGAATCCACCTGGAAAGAGTGCCCTTTGATGTACATGGTCATCACAACTCTAGCTCATGTTGTTCTAGTAGAAGCACAATAAGAGTTTGTTCTCTTGGATATTTATTTAAAGGATAATAGTTTTATGTGTTCATAAGAGTTATACTTTTGGTAGTGAAAAGTTATAAACAAGACTGGAAAAGAAATTCTAAGGCATCCTGATGATAGGAAGAGAAGGGTCCATTTTGATACCAAGCTCAACAATGGTGCAAGGCAGTCCCAATGCTCTGGGAGTATGTATTAGAATGATGGCTCTGATTCCAGGACAAATAAAAGTGAGCTTCTCTTTTCCAGTACATAGTGCCTTTTGGTAGCAAAGCCAATGGGAAGTATTGACGATGCAACACAGATATCAAATTGTGTGATTTACTGCACACACTGACCTGACCATAATCAAATAGTAACAGCAGTCTCTGTTCATTCAATTGCCCTCTTACATACAACTCAAATTCTTCTCCAGTATACACTCATTCTTTGCCAATAGCACAACCTAAAGCAAGTTCCTTTCCAGTTCTTTCCCCAGGGTTGAACTAACAAGCCCCTAATTACTGTTTATTTGATTTACATGGAATTTTCCTCATGATGATGCTATTAGCTTGAAGGTTCTATTGGCAGGATCATGCGGAGTGGTGTTCACCCAGTTCCAGTCTTGACAGAGACCTTGAACCTATCAATCAGATGCTCTCTGCTACATCTATTTACCTCTTGGTGATCAATAAAAGTCTATATTACTTCCTAATTTGGCATGATTTTTATCCTTGCTTTTCTATCTTCTTAACATCTGGTTGACTTGTATATTATTTCTGGAATTTACTGTGTTAATTCAAAAAGATAAAAATCATCCCTTTATCCATATACTTATCATAACTCCATTCTCTTTGGGGCCCATGTTCCTATAAAAGATTCACAGTGAAATTTGATTGTCTTAAATTTACCAGATAATTTTAATTTTTAACTTTAATTTCAAAAAAATTTAAAACTAAATGTTCCTTTTCACTTGCACCATGTAATAGAATTCCTCTTTAATCAAGCCTACCACCCAACATTGGTCATGTCTCTTTCTAAATATTTAGATCTCCCTAAAACTACCACATTTATTATTTCATCATTTAATACTTTATCTCCTTTTTTGTTGTTTTACTTATCCCTTTATAATAACTTACACTAACAAAAGATGATTCCCCAATTACTAGAACCAGCCTTAACATCACCCTGCCTAGTCACTTCTACCTTTTTAGGTCATATCCATTTTCTTTGCTTCAGGACCTGAAGAAACCTGCAATTTCTATGATTTCAAAGCCAAAAGTGCTGTCACCCTTGCTCACCTTAGTGCACAGACTGTCTCAGATTTCTTAGTTATGCAGCCTGGGATGTAGCAACTTTCCCAGCATGCCTTCTAGACAAGGTTCCCAGCAATTCCAGCAGTGTCTAATTGGACTAGAGTTCTTGAGGTTCTGGATTCCCAGACACTGGCTGGGGGATAAAAGGGAAAGGTAATGCAGTCCCTACCTTCTAGGGATTAACGCTTCAAATGGTTGGATTTGGCCACTCTGTCCCTCCCTCTCCCAGTGTTCTTTCCTGAGACAGAGACCTGTCTGCAGACACCTCTACATGACAGATTACTTATCCACCATCTAGATTTTCTTGAGAAATTATGGTCAACTATGGTCAAATTATGGTATTAGAACACCTAGAATTTCTTTCTTTCCTTATTTCACTCTCTTGGGACTACACAGCTCAGCAATTGCCAACAAGCTAAGTCAGGCTCTGTTTCAAATGTTTTCACCATTATTTTTATTATAACTCTCCTTATCATGCTGCTGTTAAGTAAACTTTCAGTCTCATTTTCTCTTTTAAAGGTTTCTAACCTCTTAACCGGACAGTAGAGGTGCATCAAAATAATATAGAATTTTAATACCTTAGAGAATTTTGACCAATTTCATTTTAGTCTCAGTCCTGGCAAGTTTATGAAACACTGCAAATTCCACACATTGCTACTCAATTTTTTCACTGGTCTTACAATAAACACCAACATATCACATGATTTCCCTTTATGCCATAACCACAATATTTCTTTCACTCTAGAGTGTGCCATTCTAATTTACCTTACAGACTAAATGTCTTCCATGGTTGGGGCACCTGGGTGGCTTAGTTGGTTGATCATCCATCTTTTGATTTTGGTTCAGGTCTTGATCCCAATGTCATGGAATTGAGCCCCATGTCAGTCTCTGTGCTGTGCATGGAGCCTGCTTAAGATTCTCTCTCTCTTTCTCTCTCTCTCTCTCTCTCATTTTGCCCTTTCTCCATGACCCTCTCTCCCTCTCCCTCTCTCTCTAAAAGTAAAACACACACACACACATATTAAAAAAAATAAATAAAAATCTTCCATGTTGTATTTTTGCATGGTTCATCTTTTTGGGCAAAATCAGAAGATTCTCTTTAGACATCTTCTTTATTTCCCAGTATAAATTTGAGAAATTTTTCTTTCCCTCAAAATAAACATAAAGGATAATTACACATCACTGATAATGGCACTCAGAGTCAGATCACACCTTGTATAATCTTGTCTTTAAGCACAGTACATTTATTCCAAAATTGGGGCCCACATATCCTTGTGGAAGCCCAAATGACAGTCCATAGCACTGTCTAACTTTGATACAAATGGGATTTGGCAGGCCGAGTAACTAAAGTAGAAGATTCCAAAGTAGTTTGATACTTAAAACAAACAAACAAACAAGAAATGTCAAAAAGATTAGTCATTCCTCTTTAATGTTTTACATAAATCTTTTTACTTATTTTGTTCCTTTTTAGAAAACATGAGCCCATAACTATATTTTAAAATATAGTTACATTTCTAAAATTTCAGTTTAGTACTCATAGAATTTTTGTTGATCAAGATATTTGCATGTGCATGCTGAGTACTTTTTATTATAATTTGTAATATAGTACCCCTTTTGACTTCATTATTATTTTTAATGAATTATTCAAAAGAATCCACTTATTCTTATCAACTGCTATTGTTTTCATGCACAAGTCATCTGCATTGTCCACCAGCAGAGCTGTCTTCAGGCTGGACTATTTGTCCTTTATGGTAATATCAAGTAATATCTACACACATTCTTGTTTTCTTCAGACAACATATCTCATGTTCAACGTACTTATTATTTTCTCTATTGACTCTAGAATATACAATCAGCTCCTCTCTTGATACCAAGGACGCACACTGACAAGTAGAAGAAAGAATGAGGATAAGATGGAAGGATCGCCTTTTTTTGATGATAAAATAAGAATTTTTCTTTTTAAAACAAACTTCATAGAACAATGTTGGTAATAAATTTTTTCCTTCCTTTGTTCCTAAGTTTCATATTTTACTTTACTAAATCTGAATTTTGAGTTGTCCATTTTATTTTCTGTTTAGGTCTTTTTGGTACAACTTCCTTAAAAGTGAGTACAAATTATGAACTTCCAAGAAGGATCCATTTTCTCAAAAGAGCACAAATCACCTGAAAAGTAAAGTAATACCCAGACAATAGACTATTATATCAAGAACACAGACCTAATACATTAATAAGATACAGTGATTAAAAATAAAGACAAATGCTGTTTTTAGAAGTTTGGCTTAAAATCTTTTCTAGCCATTTTTGTTTGGACTCCACTATTGGAATTTCTCTACCATTTATATATAGCTGCTTTACTAGTGCCACTTATGTTTTTCTTGCATATGCTTTTAAGTCATAGATTACAGTTTCATAGAGGCCCCTATATATTTTTGTTATCTTGGTATTACTCCGCTTCAATTACTCATCACCAATTACTAATCAAATGATTTAATCACCCTGGAAATAATACCCAGAATTACCAAAGTCAGATATGGAAGCACAAATGTAAAAGTTACATATAAGTATATATTAGCTTATATATTAGAAAAGTATATATTAGCTTCTGTAAATCCCTATAATCTCACTAATTTTGACCAGTATTTTGCAGTAGAACTTTCTTTTCTATTTTTTTTATTGTTTATTTATTTTTGAGAGAGAGAGAGAGAGAGAGAGAGAGCATGAGTGAGGGAGGGGTATAGAGAGAGACACAGAATCTGAAATAGGCTCCAGGCTCTGAGCTGTCAACAGAGCCCAAAGCAGGGCTTGAATTCAGGAACATTGAGATCATTACCTAATCTTGAAGTTGGACGCTTAACTGACTGAGCCACCCAGGCACCCCAGAAGGGCTTTTTAAAGATAGATAGCTAATGGATAGATCGGTAGATGTGTAGATAGATGATTCAATAGGTGAATAGATGATAGATAGATAGATAGATAATAGATAAATAATAAAGACAAACCAACAACTTTGGATTTACTTTTTCTGCAATGTATCTTCTCTGTTTCTTGCATCTCAGCATTAAAGTCAGAGAGTCACAATATACAGTGGGGCAGCTTTTCTTTCTCTTTTTCCAATCAGCAATGGTACAGTAAGGCTACTCTGTTTTTTCTTGATAACTTGCTTTCTCTCTTTTATTCTACCTTTTCCATGGCACAACCACCATAGAGTATGCATTGGGTTATATCTTTTCAATGTACATATAAGATTACAATGGTAATTCAGATTCTAATGGTATATCGACCAAAGGCAATGTTATTCAGATCAAATTATTCTATTTTTCCAGTCTTTATTTTTAAACTCATTATAAGAAATTGGATATATTAAATATTTCACTTAATTTAAATTCTTTAAGTTCATCTAAATGCAAATATCAGTTATAGTTCCATACTCATAATGCACAGCATATACAAATGTTGGCTTCTTTTCCATTTCCCCTGATGCACATCCAAACTTTATGGATGAGATTTTGGAGTCTCGTGTTGAAAATTTATCTGCAATGGCAAGAGAAGTGACTGTACTCATCCACAATGCTTGCCACTAAAATTACACCTCATGGAGACATAGAAATTCTATGTTTATCCTTGTAAAACTGAAGGAACACCTGCAAACATAGATGGGGATGAAGGTCAAGAGCACCATAGAGCAGCTGGTGTAGGGAGTATTTTTAATCATTCATCTGCTGGAAAAGAAACAATGCTAAATCCCTTTCTCAATTGAACTAACTCAATATAGGCAAATTATTGCCAAGGTTCTGTTGTGGGATTTTCTATTCACCCAGAGGTAGGCTATTTATCCTAGTGAAATACACTCCTTGTCTTTCATTTGAAAAACATGTCTTTTCATGTGAACTATTAGCATTTGTGCATTCCTGTGTCATGATTAAAAACAACCACTGGACAAATATGTTAAATTTCATTTTGTCTACGAGGAGCAGTCTGTATATCTCCTCCTGCTCCCCCATATTTCTATTTTATTCTGATATCTCCTTATTTTTATAGGGAAAACAAGCATTTAATCTTGGAGGAGTAGAAAATATGACATTATATACAATGGAAATTTATGAAAATTATTATTAAATGACTGATTCAAAGGAATTAATCTGTCATATATATTTTTAGTACCTTATTCTTCTAGTTACCCAGGAGAACTGCAAGGAGTCTTTTGCTGTTTTCTAAAGGGACTAGAATTTACACAATGTGAATGCATAAAATATTGTATAACCATTTGCAAAGATTTAGGAGGTTTTCTGGAAATATTAGCTTAGGAAAAATACATTGACTGTAACCAGGAGAGTTTCAAGATTACAGAGCATTTGTATTTGTGGGTATATAGTCATGAACAATACTTCATGGAAGAAAAATTGCATTTGTAACAAAATGAGTTATTACTCAGCCTGAGGCAAATAGACAGTTGATACTTTTGTCGCATGCTCCCTTAGGGTTTTATAAAATTCAAACCAAAACAATAAAACTTCCATGTTACAATTCAAGCTAACATTACATATATGTACATGTAGTTCCATAAGGCTGCTTCTATGTTAATGCAAGGATGGTTTCAAGTCTCTTTGATTGTTTTCATGTGTCTACATTGGCCCAAGAGCTTATGGTTCATGTTATCCTATACGTGTTGCAGCTAGATGGTGTTAGACATCTCCTATTAATAATGTGATGGACAAACAAAAGTCAGCTCAATATTTCCCCTTAACTGTGATATCTTTTCAAAACACTACTGGTGTCTGCTGGGTAAGGGAAACACTTTATTTACTTCTAAATTCCTTGGATTGTTATGGTAATTTTTCATGATGGGAGTGGAGTGAGAATGCCCAGTAGGCAATTGCAAGAGGTCATTCTTAGCATTTCGACAGTCTAGTCATCAGAGAACTCTAGAAATCTTTTCTCTATGTTTATTCCATGTTAAAGTAAAAATACTTGCAACTTAGATTCTCTTTTGGTGGTACTTCAGGTTGATGTCATATTTATGTAATTTTTTTTGAAAGCTGTATCATTTGGTCATTTTAGATATCTTGGGAAAAACCAAGTGAAAAATATTTGCCTGAGCAATGTTTCCCTTCCTTTCCACTTTTCCCTTTATTTCATACTCTGCCTGTCTTCTAAGAAACACTGTAGTAATGGAAATGTCTATTCAGTAACTTCAATATTTAATGACATGACAAGAGTCACCCAATTAGATTAAACAAATCTCCCATTTCTTCTTTGGATCTTTTTTTTGTCTCATTGTTTCAAAGCTATGGGAGGGAAGAATATTTCTCATTGGATATTTGTTTGACTAATTTTACCAGATAAAAATCAAAAAGCACTATCTGTGTTGATATGAGGATATCCTAACCTCTGTTATACCCAGATCGCAGTATCCTCACCGACCAGAGACCACCAGGGAGACCGAGTCACTCATGCAAAGGCAAAGGGCTTTATTACGGGCTTAAGCTCGGGCTCCCAGACCTCACCAGCGCAATGGATCCGTGCTGAGAGCCTTGAACAAGGGCAGAGTAGGGTTTTTATGGGGTTTGAGATGGGGGAGTTACAGAAGTTGTGACATGGGAACAGTGATCCAATCATAATTATACAACATCATTGACAGCGGGTTTGACCATACACATTGTCTAGAGTATTCGTTACTTTTGGCAGGATCCAATTACAACATTTAGAGTACCCTTTAATTCAACCAATCACAGAGCGAGCCTAGGGTCTTGTTCGGCGACTAACAGGTTAACTTTAACATTAGGTAACAGGGTCCTATCTGTAGTTTCTATCTCCAGGCCTCTCCCTTAACAATGTGGAGGGTGGTCGCTGGCCTTTCTGGATTGGGTGTTGCAAGGGTGATTACTCCTGCCTTGGGCAATGTGTAACTGCCTGATAGTTTCGGGGAAGCTGAAACTCAGGCCTTCTAGTTTAGAGGGGAAACTTGAAGCCTGTCATGGGGTCAGTTTGGTTTAGACGTTTACACTTGTGGCCTTACACCTCCAATCAATGCAGTCCATTAAGCAACTATAATCAAAATAACGTTTACTAAAGAGTTTTTTTTAAAGATTTATAGAACAAAACAAGTATAAATTTTCAATAAATTTGGGCAAGAAATGTTTGAAGTCTTCCTGAATTTTTATTATATTGGAAACATACTGGCACATAGAAGGAGCAAACACTCCCAAGCTCCTTTTATCACAATACCTTCCACTGTGAAAGCTAGAGCTCCACAGTTTTCTCATTGTCTGTACCTCCTGGGATGACGGTGACACTCCGTTCAGAATGATGAAATATCATGAAAAGCTTGCTGCTATGCTGCTTTCCTGATGAAAAGACAAAACAAGACTAATGTCTAAACCAAAGGAGGGTAAAAAACGTTCCTTTCTGCTTCAAAAGAAGTATGAGATCGGGAACTGGTGATAGCCTTCCTATAACCATAAATACAAAAATAAGTTAAAATGTCAATATATTGAGGATAAAGGAGCAGAAATAAAGACAGAACAGTAGGTCCTTGATAGGATATTGGTCTTGCTGAGTATAAACCTATCATCTCCTACTAGGATTAGTTACTTGAAGAAAGTAAACTCTTTTTTTACAATTAATATACTGTTACTCTGGTTTTCTATTCCTTGAAGATGACTAATTGAGTCAAATTTCATGTATATTTGCAAAATGTTCAATTAGAGTAGTTATTGTATTACATTTGGTTATGAGTAATAAAAACTCCCAAATAGTACTGGTTTAAATAGTTAAATATTTATATTTCTCTTGTGCCAAATATTGAATAAAGTGCTCCATGCCAGTTATGTTAGGCTACAGGGTCATGGGTCTGTGCATCTTTTATATTGATGTGTATGTGGCCTATATCTCAATATCATTTCATGTGCCAAGGAGGATGCTTCAAGTCCATGTAGGTCCATGTATCTCCCTTTCAACCACAAGGAAGGAGAAAAAAAGAAAGACAGCAAGAGATACAGTGCACCTGATTCTTCAAGGCATGCCCATCTGTTTACATCTTGTTTCACTAGAACTTAATTATATAAATACACCTAACTAAAAGCAAAGCTGAGAAATGCTCCCTGTTGTAAATTCTGTAACCAAAAAAGGGGGAGATTCATATCTGAGGATCAGATATCAGTCACTATTCTTGTCCTCTTCTTTGGCCTCCTTAATATTCATGTTTCCTATTTTTCCTACATAAAGAAATTTTACCTTCTTCCCAAGAGTGAAAAATCTTAAACTCTCCTCCACCTTCTGCAGCAGTTCAAAGTCCAGTATCTCTCAGTGTGTGGTAGTCTTTTCCATCAGGTATACATATACCTGAAATGCAGGTAGAAAACCACAGGAAAAAACATACAGCCATCACTAAGCTATACCAACAATGCAATTCCATGAGGCAGGGATAATGAACAGTTTTGTCTCTGACAGAGGTGAACATTCCTACATTAGCACATCTGGCAACCCTGGGAAGAATTCACTTTTTCTTTTTTCTTCCGTC
>NW_027528357.1:8620027-8626615 GCF_008692635.1 Crocuta crocuta
TTTTCTTCCTCCCCCCCCCCCCCCGTTTTGTTTTGTTTTGTTTTGTTTTGTTTTTTGATTACTTTCTGTGTCCTCAGAGCCGTTCCTTATTATTTTTTTGTTCTTCATAGACACATCTATGATGAGCATCAGAAAATATGTACTTTTTGGTGACTGTACAGATTTAAGGGCCCACCTTCTTTTGGTTTGGATTTGTGAGTCTGAAATTGCTATTGGGTAGAAAATTTACTGATTTTTCTGCAGTCCAATCTGTCTCTTGTTTTCTGTAGCAATATAATCTATACAACAGCTCTCCGAGCTTCTCATGTATTTGTTTCTAGACATTCATATCCATGTTCCCTTAGCAGAATATCTTATTTACAGCTTGTCTTTAACCCTGAAGTCTCTGGTGTTTTGGTAAAGAACTTTATCCCTCCTCAATTCTCTCAGTTAGTGCTGGTTATCTTGACACTATCTGAAGTAATGTCACAGGAAAGGGAAACAACATTCTTGACACAAATCTGCCAATGGGCTTGCAAACTTTGTGGGGAAAAGCATCAGTAGTACTTCTTATTAGGTCTATTGTTTTGATCTACTACTTAACTCGTCCAGTTTTTTGTACAGAAGCAGTTGGTTTTTTCAATCATTTAAGGCTGCAAATTATGGATCTTCTTGTCAATTTCCTTTCATGACCAGGACAAAAAGTGCTTCCTATAACACATCTCATCCCCTTTCTACCCTGCTTGTGATTCTGGATTGCTCTGACTTAAGTTCATTGTTTCAAGCATTTTTAAAGCAGTAACAATATTTTTTGAAACAGTAGGAATACCATTTCTCTGTATTAACAAATAATCTGGTTTCAAAATTATAATAGATAATATCTAGCTAAAAGGTTTCCATGGAATGACAATGATAATTAGCAACTCAGCTTTCATAATCTGAGTCTTCACTACCATACTCATTAAACATTACCACTTAAGCCTATATTTATAAATTCTAAAATGAGAAGAGTCTTAATTTCAGTCAGCAAAATCTTTACCAGCTTAAATTTGACCAAAATGACTCTGACCTAAGCAATTTAGAAGTTTCTTCTTATTAATTCAAAATCCCAGAGGTCAACATGGCAGGATTGGGGTGGAAGTACTGCTGTACTTGCTC
Organism: Crocuta crocuta; assembly: GCF_008692635.1. Taxonomy (NCBI): domain Eukaryota; kingdom Metazoa; phylum Chordata; class Mammalia; order Carnivora; family Hyaenidae; genus Crocuta; species Crocuta crocuta. The sequence goes on from NW_027528357.1 coordinate 8,621,165, forward strand.
TTCATGGCTCAGACTTCTCAGTCTCTAGGGAGTGGCTGTATTGTCATGGTTTGACATGGTTGCAATTGCATTCTAGGCAGCAGGATGAAGAAAATGACTTAGGACAAGGACAAAGTGTGCACAGAAATTATCTTTCATAGAGGACACTCTAGACATTGTCAAACAGACTTCTAATTATCTCACTGTCCAGAATTTAGTCATTTAGATGGCCTTATTTAGCTGCAAGTGTCTGGAAATATAATCTATATTCTGAGTACTATTAATCCCATGNTAGGGAAAATAGCCATTTTTATCATATTGTTCTACCACTGTTTTTCTTTCTTTAACACACCATTAGTATAGTGTATCTTCAAGGGAGATAATTTGGGATGAAGATGGAAATAGCAAACTACTTAATTGGTAGAGAAACTGTGCCACAGGAACAAATGCTTTCTCAGAATTGGAAGTATTATGATGTGAAGAGCCATTTCTATGTTCCTTAAGATATTCCAAAAATATGCAAAGTGGAAGTGCTGTACTAGCTTCATTGAGCCAGTGTTCCACTCTACTCAGATTGAAAACAACCTTATCATTCAGTGCTTGGAAATAAAATCCTAGGAAATATTACAACAAATTCAGGAAGCTACACTTTAAGGATTTTCCCCCCATATTCCTTTTCTTCTTTTTCTGATATTTAGGAATCAAAAGTCACACTTTATCTCTCTTATAAAAATGCCTAACAATCCTTTTTACTTCTAGGAAACTGGTGAAGATCATTTCACATTGATCGTTTTTTTAATGGATATTATATCCAAAAAAACCAGTTTCTAATCCAGTGTTAGACTAATTTCTTAATGTAAAGTTAGGAAAGTTCTAAAAATATAGGCCTTTAGGATTGAGTCTTCAAGTTTCATAGTCTCAAAGTGCAGCAAAGATAGGCATTTTAAACAGCTATAGGAGAAATCTCAAATATTTTTCAAAACTGTTTGGATTTGGCATCAATCAGAAATGAAGAAGCCCTGGATCAGAAATAAATCAACCTCAGAAAAGATAGCATTCCATTTGTGACAAAAGATTTGTTTGTTGTATAGATAATCATTACACTGCAAAACACATTTTAATAACATTTATCATGCATTATCAGTTCTTTAAGAAACTTCAAGCTATTGATGCACATCTCAGTGGATAGCAAAAGAGTCTTTCTCTGTGTGGTTGCTAAGAAACTGATACTTCAGAGTCAGAAATTTTTACCCTCATTGATTGTATTGTCTGACAAAAATGAATATCTGGACTAATAAAAATAAGAAAAAATAATCAAAATGAGGGAATAAGAGTTTTCTACCATTATTCTTCCAAAGAGCACCAATTTTAACAACTACTCATGGATGAAAGCATCTTTGAGAAAGTCCAGGAATCCAGAGAAAGTCTAGCACAATTCTGGAGCAAAACCAGTTTGACATTGGATATACTGAAGAGGGTAAGAAAACGGTTCTATTTTACCTGGGTTACTCCTCCCCTGAGGCAGCATAGCTCAGTGGCAAGAGATACCTTCTTGGCTTGTGATTTCTCCGGTAGGAGAAAGTAAAAGCATGTGAGTAAGTATCTAGCATCCTCAGCTGTATGCAATGCTGCCAAAGAGACCTACTTCTTTCTTATCCTATCCAAAATACTAAACATGATTCACAACTGTGGGGCAAGGAGTAGCTCACTGTGAGAACAGCAGCTAGGACTTTTTGAGGACATCAAAAGGACATGGATCCTATTAATCGCTTTGGGAATTCCATCAGGTAGCCTGCCCACATGCTACTACAGATGCCTTGTCTATATATTCCCCCACCAACTGTTCCAAGGGCATTCCTATTGCTTCACATGCCTTACCACACACATGTACACAGTACTCCATGGCCATTTCACCATGTGTACCCCCCATGGTGGTGAAAATGTGCCTTTGCAGATAGCTAGTGGGCACATGTAGACAGTGGCCCAACTGTGCAAGATTGGAAAAAAGTACACAAATTTGAGCATTTAGCCTTATCTAGCATGAAAAATCAAAGAACAGGGGTGCCTGAGTGGCTCAGTCAGTTGGGCATCTGATTTCGGCTCAGGTCATGATCTCGTGGTTTGTGGGTTCGAGCCCCATGTAAGGCTCTGTGCTGATGGCCAGCTTAGAGCCTGAAGCCTGTTTCAGATTCTGTGTCTCCCTCTCTCTCTGACCCTCCCCTGCTCATGCTGTCTCTCTCTCTCAGAAATAAATAAAACATTAAAAAAAGAAAAAAAGAAAAGAAAAAGAACCTAATAGTTTTCAAGTAACAGACCCCAAAGAATTATAGATCTGTGATTTTTCCAATAAAGAATAAAAATTATGTTTTAAGAAAGCTCAGTAAACTATAAGAAAAGACAGAAAAACAGTTTGATGAAACCAGGAAAATAATTCACTAACAAGATGAGAGGTTTAACAGAGAGATTAGAAATATAAAAAAAAACAAACAGATATTCTGGAGCTAAAGAATACTATCATTGAAATGAAAAAAAAAAAAGTAAGAGGGAGCATGAATATTAGACTGGATGAAAAAGAATAAGAAATCTGTGAAATAGAAGACAAGTCATTTGAATTTATCCAGTCACAGGAGAACAAAGACAAAAGAAATGAACAAGAGTGAAGAAAGCCGACTTGAACAATAGGATACTACCAAAAGAAAAAACAAAATAAAACATATTATTTGAGTCCCAAAGGAGAGAAGAGAGAGAAAGGGGATGCTAGCTCATTTGAAGGGATAATGGCTGAGAACTTCCCAAATCTGAGGAGAGATTTAAACGTCCAAATTCATGACCTCATAGCACCCTCACTCCCAAATTTCTAACCAAAATAATCTTTTCCAAGACTTGTAGTAAAACTGTCTGAAATCAAAGACAAGGAGAATATTTAGAGCAGAAAGAAAAAAATTCATTAAAAAATTTTTTTTAATGTTTTTTTAAAAAAATTATTTCTGAGAGAGAGATAGAGAGACAACATGAACAGGGGAGGGTCGGAGAGAGAGGGAGACACGGAATCTGAAACAGGCTCCAGGCTCTGAGCTGGCTGTCAGCACAGAGCCCGATGCGGCCTCGAACCCACAAACCGTGAGATCATGACCTGAGCCGAAGTCAGCCGCTTAGCTGACTGAGCCACCCAGATGCCCTGAAAAAAAAATTTTTTATATATAAGAAAAAAAATATAGCCATAAGGCTATCATTGGATCCTTAGCAGAAATACTGCAGGCCAGGCAAGAATGGTATGATACATTCAAAGTCTCAAAAGAAAAAAAAAACTGACAACCAAGAATACTTTCCCTATCAAAGTTGTCTTTCAAAAATAGGCAGATAAAGACATTCCCAAACAAACAAAAGCTGAGGGAATGCAACACCCATTGGTGTGGCTTATAAGAGACTCACACTAGTTTTTAAAGACATAGAGTGAAAGTGAAGGAATAGAAAAAGATATTCCATGCAAATGGAAACCAAAAGAGAACAGGGGTAGTTATATCATATAAAATATTTAATTTAAAAACTGTAACAAGAGGGGCGCCTGGGTGGCTTAGTCGGTTAAGCATCCAACTTTCACTTAGGTCATGATCTCGCGGTTCGTGAGTTCGAGCCTCGCGTCGGGCTCTGTGCTGACTGCCAGATCAGAGCCTGGAGCTTGTTTCAGAGTCTGTCACTCCCTCTGTCTCTGACCTTCCCCTGCTCACGCTGTCTCTCTCTCCTAGAAATAAATAAAACATTAAAAAAATAAATAAAAACTGTAACAAGAGACAAAGAGGGTAGTAATAATATGATTAATGGTTTAATTCATCAAGAGGATATAACAATTATAGATAGATGTATATGCACCCAATATTCAAGCACCTAAATATATTAAGCAAATTGGAAAAGCTACTACTACCATTGGTACAACCACTATGGAAAACAGTATGGAGGATCCTCAAAAAATTAAAAACAGAACTACCATATGATCCAACAATTTTAATTCTAGGTATATCTCTTAAGAAAATTAAAAACTATCTCAAAGAGGGGCACCTGGGTGGCATAGTTGGTTAAGTGTCTGACTTCAGCTCAGGTCATGATCCTGCAGTTTGTGGGTTTGGGCCTCGCATCAGGCTCTGTGCTGACAGCTTAGAGCCTGTCCTGCTTTGGATTCTGTGTCTCTCTTTCTCCCTCTCTGCTCTTTCCCTGCTCACTCTCTGTCTCTCTCTCATTCTCAAAATTAAACAAAAAAAATCTCAAAAAGGTATCTGCATCTTCATGTTCCTTGCAGCGTTATTAAAAATAACCAAGACATAAAAAAACCTAAGTGTTCACTGATGGATGAACGGATAAAAAATATGGTATAATATAATAGAATATATAATGTAATATAATATAATATATTATATATATATGCATTTATATAGGAATTTTTATAAGAATCAAAGTGACAAAAATCCTGCCATTTGTGAACACATATTAGGACCTAGAGGGTATTATGCAATCTAAAATAGGAAAGACAAAGAAAGACAAATATTGCAGGATTTCACTTATATGTGAAATCTAAAAAACATAGAAATCTGAAATCATAGAAACAGGAAAATGGCTGTTGCCAGGAGCAAGGGGTTTGGTGAAATGGAAGATGTTGACAAAGGATACAAACTTCCATTTATAAGATGAATATGTTCTGGACATTTAATGTACAGCAGTGTCTATAGTTAATGATATTGTATTACATACTTGAAAGTTGCTAAGAGGGTAGATCTTAAATGTTCTCACACAAAAAAGAAAATTATGTGATGTAATGGGTGTGTTAGCTAACCTTATTTAGGTAATCATTTTACAACATATAAGTGCATGAAATCATTATGTACATCTTAAACTTACAGAATGTTACATGTCAAGTATATCTTTAAAAAGCTGACAAAATTTTTGAAAAGTAAAAAGCAAAAATAAAAAACAAAAGAGAAAAAATAACTTTAAAGCATGTATTTGTTTAAATAAATATATACATATATATGCTTATATATATGAATATGCAAGTGTCTACTCTCAAATAGAAATTTAAAGACATTTAAGTGCATTAATAATTGATAAGTACCATTTATTTTATAGTGAAATGTATCATGTATATTGCAAACAGAAATGCTGATTTTAAATTAAAATATCACTCATACTTCCAGCAGAAATAGTTTTCTTTAAAGCAACATTCTTGTAATAAATATCACTCTGTCCCTTTGCTCATTTTGTGCATCAGAAATTGTGACATTCAGAAAAGAAACCTAGAGGAGATAGCCATCATAATACAATTTTAAAGATGGGATACATGGAAAACTAGTCCTTAAAAATACTTAGAAAAAATTTATTGGCCAAATATTTTAGTGTAATATCCCTTTTAAGAGATCTATAGTGCACTTTAGCAATTCAAAACACCCAGCAATTCCACAAATTTCTTTACAAGCTGTCTGC
>NW_027528357.1:8626753-8672252 GCF_008692635.1 Crocuta crocuta
GCAAGTCACTCTGAAAAAAGATCTGCTAAATGTGCTTGGAGAAATGCAGATCTAAGACAATATAAGGGATGGTCATTTACTCAGTATTTTATAAAGATGAAATACTTAGTTCATGAGAACTTAATTCATGTTCTTCAAACAGAACTACATCCTACGTGAAGTTCTGATTTAAAATAATTTTTAATTTTTTTATCTTATCCTAAGAAAATAACTTGTTACGACAACAAAAGCAAAAATATACAAGTGAAACTACATCAAACTAAAAGTTTCTGCACATCAAGGGAAACCATCAATAAAATGAAAAGGCCACCTACTCAATGGGAGAAAATATTAGCAACTCATACATTTGATAAAGGGTCAATATACAAAATGTATAAAGAACATATAGCAAAATCAAACAATCAAATTTAAACACATAGCAAAAATCAAACAATCAAGTTTAAAAACAGGCAGAGAAGCAGAATAGACATTTTTCTAAAACACATACATATGGCCAACAGACACTTGAAAAGATCAATATCAAGAATCATCAGGGAAATGCAAATCAAAACCACACTGAGATATCACCTCGCACCTATCAGAATGGCTATTATCAAAAAGAAGAAATAAAAAAGTGTTGGTGAGGATGTGCAGAGAAAGGAACCATTGTGTCTGTTGGTAGAAATATAAATTGGTGTAGTTACTTTAGAAACCATTGCAATTCCCTCAAAAATAGCACTACCACATGATCCAGCAAACAAAATGAAAACACCAACTCAAAAAGATATAAGCATCCCCATTTTCATTCCAGCATTATTTATAATAGCCAAGATATGGAAACAACCTAAGTGCTCATCAATGGATGAATGGATAAAGAAGATATGGTACACACACACACACACACACACACACACACACACAGGGATACTTTTCAGCCATAAGAAAGAATGACCCCTTGCCATTTGCAACAATATCAGTAAAACTTGAGGGCATAATGCTAAGTGAAAGTGAAATAAGTCAGATAGAAAAAGGAAAATACCATACGATCTCATTACATATAAAAACCCAAAGCCCCAAACCAAAACACAAGTTCACAGATATAAAGAACAGATTTATGGTTGCCAGAGGCGGGAGGTGGGCCAAATGGGTAAAAAGAGTCAAAAGTCATAAGCTTCCAGTGATAAATAAGTCATGGGGACATAATGTACAGCATGGAGACTATAGTTAATAATACTATATTGCATATTTGAAGGTGCTGAAAGTGTAGCTGGGAAGTTTTTATCACAAAAAAATAAATTCTGTAACTTTGTACTGTGTCAGATGTAACTAAACTTATTGTTTGTATATTTGCAATATACACAAATATTGATTAATGTTGTGCACCTGAAACTAATACTGTGTTGTATGTCAATTATATCTCAATGAAGAAAAGAAAAACATGTAAAATGTAATTTATAAAAAAGAAGATATTTGAAAAATCACTGGTTTCCATTATACGTCAGGAGATACACTTTAATTGTAGTCTATAACATGAATCTTCCAAGGGACTTTTGGAATAGTATTTTTAATATATTGTATAACAGTTCAGCAGACCTTACTCTTATAGCTTGAAATAAAAATTTAAACACCAATAGTGTAGATGACACTGTGTTAGGCATTGAATTTTTGATCAGTCCTGCCAACAATAATACTGTTGAAGGGGTCCAAACTGCTCAAGAAAATAATTTCTATTTTCTTAACCTCCATTTCCTTATCTGTGTACTAGAAATAGTAATTCATACTTTATAGATTTGTTAGGCTCAAGTGAGACACTGCCTGTAAGAGTGCTTTGGAAACTACAGGGAACTATGAAAATGTAAGATATTACTGTCCTTGAACTTCAGTTTTGATATGGAAGTTAATTGTGTTTAATTTATAGGAATATTATGGGATTTGGAGCTAATTTGTGAGCATCAAGATATCTTATGTGTAATTTAAGATATAGTTAAATGACAACATCTTGGGTATAATATTTCTCTTAGAACTAATAAAGCAAGGGGTGCCTGAGTGGCTCAGTTGGTTGAGCATCTATCTGGCTCTTGGTTTTGGCTCAGGTCATTATCTCACATGGGTTCATGGGCTCAAGCTCCATGTGGAGCTCTGTGCTGACAGTGCAGAGCCTGCTTGGAATTCTCTCCCACTCTCTGCCCCTCCCCCATGCATGGGTACTGGCTCCCTCTCTGTCTCAAAATAAATAAACTTTACAAAAAATAACAAATAAAGCAAACCCCTTTAACTAGAAACCAAATAAAAAACATATGACAAATAAATTACTGGTCAGAAAACTTATCTGAGTATAGCTAAGCAATAATGTTTCCTTGACCGTTTCAAGATTTTGCCTCTCTTCTATAGCTATTTCTCACCATCTTGCATCTTTCACAGTGCTCTTGCCACATGCTTATTGACATGATGATGTGACAACGTGAAGGAAGGTGAAAATGGAAAAACTACTGACTGAAAGAATTAAAAGGAACTGGACAAATGATAGAGGATGAGTATTATTAGTTTTGTTTAGTTTTTTTTTTTCTTAAATATGTGTTCTTGAGATTAATGCCATTTATAATCATCATGTCTAATGGTCACTTTTCATACTTTATAAGCAATATGAGTCCTCTAGAGAATCATTTTACAAAGAATCATACTCTCAACTATGTCAAGCGTTGAACCATTTATCACTAGTGTACATATTTCCAGGAACCCCAGATAGTCTGGAAACCCAGAATCTGGAAGAGTAAAAAATGTAATTAAGTCAAACAAGTAGGATTGAAAATAGGGGTGGACTACAGGGAGAGCAGAAATTTAGTTGGACAAGTGTGCATGATTTTCATTTTAGATCTCTACCTTTTTTATGACTCAACTACACCCTTCGGATATGTTTCTTTCAACTATCACTTTCTATGAGAACCGTGACTAGAAAAGGTACTATAAGAGGTAGCTATATGATCTGGAATATGTCTATGTGAAGAATATGTGAGTGGTCTATCACTCACAGTATCAATTACCTAAAAACTTAAAATGCAAAATGCACATTAACTCTTATCAGAGTCTGCACAGATTTATATTTAACCATTTCATCTATGTAATTTATAGTGTTTTCTTTGTGAAGATGTAAAGCTAGACACTTTGAAAGCAGATTTGATCTATAATTTTTCAGAAAAATGTTTTAATCACTTTCCTTGATAAAATATATTTAGGAAAGAGAGGAACAAGTAGAAGGTGATTTGACTTTACAAAATAAATTTATTTTTGGTTTCAATAGTACTGTTTATCCCTTTCTCTCCTTCTCTGCTCTGTGTCCTATAGATTGACCTCCAGAAGGTTGTATTATCAGGATTCTCTGTCTGGATTCTGTTTAGGTCAGCCAAGGGTAGCACCAGCAGGGGATATGTGGATAGGAGGAAAAAGAGGATAGATTATTTATTTCCCCCATTCTTGTCTTATACACTTTTCTCTTTAAAACTGTTGTTTTCATCCGTGGTCTAGAGAACTCGCCATTGGATCTTCCTACCCTCTAAGCCTCTAAGCCCTCATGATTGTCAGTAACATTGTTTTTTCTCTTGCCACATTATCCCTAGTGGCAGTACTAGCTTCCTAAAGTTCCCATTCCGTGGGGCCCTTTATACCCTTTGAGCTGAGCTGAATTATGCTCAGAACTCTGATTCTGTTTAGAACGGCCAGAACTCTGATACAACTCTAAATTCTAGGTTAGTATTAGGTTGTATCCTTGGGTTACATGAAATTCAGAACATTAATTTAAATGTATCTAATTCTGTTAGAATTTATATTTTAACTATATTATGCTGTTTGAGTTCTGCTTCTTGCTATGGAGTAAAGGGCATATACAAATATATGAGGGAGACTATGTCTCCACTTCACTTTCATCCAGAAGTGAAGAAAAATGAATACTTACGAACATTTAGAAAGCAATCAGTATTAAATTGTGTGGTTCTTACTCCAAGTGTAATTGAAATTCAGAAAAATCATTATGGGTTAGAGACCTAAAAGGAAGTGTTAGAACAGGTGTTACCTGCAAGTAATAAACTGGGCCTCAAAGAGGAAGATTTGAGAAGCTGGAAGGAAGGTGAAACAATTGTGAGAATAGAAACACTTGGAACAAGAGCAGTTAGAAATAAAAGAAAACAAAAGAAAAGAAAACAAAAGAAAAGAAAATAGAAAGAAAGCAAGACAGAAAGCAAGCAAATAAGCAAGAAAGAAAGAAAGAAGGAAGGAAGGAAGGAAGGAAAGAAGGGATTAAACAGGTGTGTAGGAAAATTAGTCATCCATAACCTGGATTTGTCTATGATGAGACATTACTTTTTTAAGCAAGTTTAAGTCCTTAATTCACAAGAATGGGAGTAATTTCAACTGATAGTCCAGGTCCTTCATACAATCTCATTCTACCTCTGTTCTGTATCCTATTTTCTATATTCTCAATAATTTCTATGTCAGCTATTTCACACTTCCTGGATGAGTCATGGCAACTTCCTGTTCCTGAGTTCATATTCCCATCTTCTCCCTCCTCCTGGGGTGGGAATAAATTATTGGTCTTCTCTGACCAGGAAAACCGAGTTGGTTATTTGCCCTACCTTATCCTTTCCTTTCCTTGTTTACCATAAATTGTGCCTTTTAGGGTTAATGGGAGGGTAGTACTTGAGCTTCTCTCTGATTTCCAGGTGTGTTTAGTCAATGAAAGACATTGCTAGAGATAAAAAGGCCATGGGTAGAGTGGTGAGGTATAACTCCTTCTCCTTCCTGCTCTGTTATTTACCTAAGGCAGAACTCCTATCTGGCAGCAAAGCATCCATGGCTAATGCTCTCCTTGGGATGCAGTATTTTTCCCTTGCCTCTTTGGGACTAGGACTGGTTAAAGGCTCTCCGCTGTACTTCACCATTGCTTTCTCTTAAATTCAAGCCATAGAACTGTAAATCATAACTTTATTGGATTCTCTTTAACCCAAATAACTATATCTTTTGTTTTGTACTGCAACTTTGTTAAAGAAATAATGGGCAATTTTCAAAGTTGAACTTAAATTTGTCTTTTCTTTATAAGAACTACATTGAACACCTAAATTTATAGTGATTACATACCCTTTGAACCAAAAACTTTGACTTTTATATGATATATTCAACATTTAATCAGGTATGACCGTACAAAATAATTTTGCTTTTCTTTTTTTTTTTTTAGTGTTAACCCTGGGTCATTATTAATCTTTTTGTGTGTTTGTCTCTATATTTTAACATGTCTGAGAGGAATTAATACCTTATTTATTATATAAATATTTCTTGATTATTTTTGAGTCATTGTATAATAGTGACCACTAAATGTATTTTTAATATAAGGAGTTCTGAGATGATAGGTTATATTACCTCACACAGCTCTTCTCCATAGACTTCAACAATTTCCAAGGAAGTGTGTACAGTGCATGGACACCTAGCCTGATGATTAATTCAATTTAAAACCCAAGTAGACATTTTTTCAGCTGAATTTACTAAAATTATTAACTCTTGATTTGGGTGATTGCCTATATATACCAGTTCAGGAAAATCTTTACTGAAAAAGTAAAAAGATGTCTAATGAGATGTCAGATACACCAACTTTGACTTTATTTTTCATAAGTTATAAGACCCAAACCTAAATAAAATAAACAAATAAAAACAGACATTAAGGAAGTGAACTGGTTGGCATATATGGGTGGTAAATACTACTGGAGTATCATCACACATGCATACCGTGTGGTAGTTCTGAAATCAGACAGCCAGAGTCCAGTATTATGGGTTGTTGTTTAACTTTGAGAAAGACACTTGACAACTCTGAGCTTCTGTTTCATGTAGAGATATCTCATATCTACGTGAAGTATCTTTCATTAAGGGAGCATGGCTTAGGTTGACCCTTCATTTACAATAAATATTAAATTATTATTAGGATAATTGTCAATCTACAATTTTTATAAACTATATGATCCAATAGCATTGTAAACAGACAAGTTACTAGAGTGAATGTACTACATGTGATTTAGCATCATGTCCATAACTCCGTTCAGGTTAGGTTCATTTTATATATTGTTTAAACGTATCACTGATTATTGAAAAATTCCATTCTATTTACTTTAGAGGAACATTAATATATTTTTTATTTGCCACAGTGAGGCATTTCTGCTATGAACTAAATTTATCTAAACCTTTCTGTTCTCATAATTTATATTTCTCAACTTCTGTTTTTATATTGGCTCAGAATTCTTGTCTACTATAACATTAACCTCCAATAAATCCATGAGATTCTGTTTATAACTCTGTTCAGAATTTTGTATCATATTTACATTAAATTCATATTATATTTTGTTTTACAAAAAGTACCAATTTTATCTTATTGCTTTGGTATTGAATGAAAACATTCTGATAATATTCTGAATATACATTATCATCGTTTCTGATACTTTATGAATTATCTAAAGTGCCAACTTAGATACCTTTACAAATTGAAATGTAGTGCTTTAGTTTTAAAAATGAAAGACTAACTCATCGCAAAGTGAATTTGGGCTGTGTTTAAGAGCATTAAAAAATGTGTGAGCAGATGTTAAATACATAAATTTAACAATAAAATAAAAGGCATCTGTAAAGTTTAAAAATGGACTATTTATAACCAATATTATTTTCTCCTCAATAGTATTAATCATGTATATATTCCCATCATGTATCCTGTATATGTGATCTATACCCATCTAACATAGACATAGATTTACATTTATAAAAATAGACTTACATTTATTTTTACAGCTTTACCGCCAAATTCCTAGCTTAGTTTCTGAAAATTTTATGAAGTTTTTTTAGATAAATAATGACTTTTCCTTTCTTTTTCTTCCTTCCTTTTCTTTCTTTCTACTAATTTCCTTTCCTTGTCCAAAATTCTTGTCCAAAATGTAGTCATTTTTTAATGGTGGTTTGTTCTTTATCTTTAACTTCCTGAACTCAATTTTATTCATTCTTTCTTTTTCTCTGCTGCACAGACCCCATTCAAGCCATGTTTGTCACATAGCAACACTCTACATCATACAAATCTCATCTCTTTATCTTACTATTTTTTGAAACTCTCCAATGCCTAAATTCCTAAACTGTGAATCACAAATCAAGGTGAAAGCTGTCATGCAGTTTCTAACTCATCTGTCATGTCTTCAGAAGTGACCCAAATTTAAGTAGTTCCCACTACCACAACCAGGGCATGCTCTACCACATCATTCAGTTTTATTTCCTTACTAGCATTTCCTTGAAACTATTTTATTTTTTATTCGTTGTATCATATATATATGTATGTATCATATATATATCATATATATATCATATATATATTTGTCCTATTAAATTTTGTATACTTGGTGCTCAGCAAACCATAGATCCTTAATAATAAGTACTTGCTGAAATGAATAGGTACTATAAAATTTTCATAAATTGATCTTCTAAACTACTAACTCAGTTGTTAACCTAAAACAAATCATCTTATAATGAGAATTATGTAAATTACATAGTTAAATTTTATATTAGGGATGTGATATATTTGAATAGAAGAGGAGGAATAATTCTTAATATTGGGAATCTTCTGTATGCCAGACATCTAGGTGTCTTTAATATATCATATATCTTTTAATTACACAACCACCTGTGAGAAACTAATGATTTTTTCTATTTTGCAGATTTAGAAGCTGAGATTTATGTATATTAATTCATTTGTTTATCTTTTCATAAAAAATAATTAGTGGGCCCAGATGTGATGTGATGGGTGCCTCTGTTTTACTCCAATGACAAGCTTTTTCACCAATAAAGAGTTTATGCAACTTTTCTTCAGTTTCTAGTATATTATTACAAATTATGGAGACAATAAAATGCTAGTTTAAAATAAAAACTAAACTGCCAAATTTGATCATAAGCCTTTCCAAGAATTGGCCTTTCCCAATTCTTAAATTTCTTTTTTTTAATTTTTTTTAAACTTTATTTATTTTTGAGAGAGAGACAGAGCGTGAGCAGGGGAGGGACAGAGATAGAGGGAGACACAGAATCCGAAGCAGGCTCTAGGCTCTAAGCTGTCAGCAGAGAGTACAATGAGGGGCTCGAACTCATGAAAACAACTTCATGACCTGAGCTGAAGTCAACACTTAACCGACTGAACCACCCAGGAGCCCCCCCCATCCAATTTTTAAATTTCTAATCCTCTCTTTGTTTTGTTTTGTTCTGTATGCTCTCATTGTACTGGCCTCTCATTTTCTTAGGTGCCTTAAATATGTCCACAACCCATTCTCTTTACCTGAAGTTTCTAATGTCTGTCATTAGATAGTGCACGACTGTCCCCTTTCATTATTCAAGTCCTCACTCTAATATATCTCCTCACAGTGTTTTTCCTTTGTTACCTGAACAAAATGAGTTCCTCCTCAGTTATCTTCTTTGTGGTGTTCAAGAGGACGTCCCCCATCTAGTGCTAGTCCAAGAACTGTGTATATCCAGGCAATACCAAGATAAGTACAAAAGTACAGAATATGTGCTGAGCAAATTTTATAGCAATTTGAGATTGCTATATTGTATTAAATAAAACTATTGGCCTGCAGTCACTTGGAGAAAACCCCCAAATTACAAAAAAATTGAGAAGTACTGATGTATCACATTATTTTTATGCTGCTGAGAGTGCTTATTGATATCCTGATTTGCTTATTTACTTTTGATTTATTTTTATTTTTTCTATTCTAACTAAACCTTAAACTCCTCGAGTCTCCTTAAAATTCTACACTTTGGGCAACTTCTTTACATAATTACTTCAGTGCCTAGAATGGTGTTTAAGTGCTCAAAAGCATTCAATGTAAATGAGTAAAAAGACCATGTAATTTATATGTTCTTTACTTTTAACTTAATTTTGGTAGAGACCATCACTATAACTCATGTAATTTGTTGAATTCTCTAATAGAAAAATTTGACAACAGATTTGTTTAAAAAATGCTAAAGAAAGTAGGTGTCTTGTCAATAAATTATGAGTGGTTGGTTGGTATCATATAAGTATATCTGCATTCACTAGGATTAGCTTATTATCTTTGGAAATTATTTATAAAAAATAAATACAGACACACTTCTATTTTTTATTAAATTTGATTTATCACATTTAAATTTAATTGGGCATGTAGAAGCTGTTGGTGTTGACCACAGAGTCAACATGATGCCATTTATTTCCAAAGAGTAATCAATTATTGATTAAGTACAAGCTATTTTCTTCTCCATTAATGTAGATAGCAGAAAAGTGACTATATATTTTTTAGTTTCATTTAAAATGTATTTTCCTTCATGAATAAATCCATTTAAAGTTCATTGACCTGTGATTCCCATGACCCTTTGTGGATCCTCTTTTTCAAAATTCACCCAATTAGCAACTTTTTAACCTTCATTAAAAGCTGCTGGAATTTTCAATACTTTTATATATTAGCTTTAATCTTTTAAATATTAATAATTTTATATACCTAAATATTTATTTGTTTGGTTCACAAGTTTATAGGACTATCTGTAAAAAGATTATATATTAAAGTCTTAAAGAATAATTAATTTCAATAGGAAAATTTTTTCCAGTTCAATCATACTACAATGATTCAAATAATCCTGTCAGTCTTCAAAATTGAGATTTCTTTTTTAAAAAATCAACCTTTTTGAGATATGATTTACATACAGAAAATTCAACAATTTTAGATGTTCAATTAGGTGGATTTTGACAAATGTGTATAGTCATGTAATGGTTACACAATCATGATATAAAAACCTCCATTAAACAAAAATTTCCTTATGCCCCTTGTCAGTTAATACTCTCCCCATATTGAGCCCTTGAAAATCATTATTGTCTTGTAAACAATAGTTTTGTCTCTTCTAAAATTTCATACAAAGGGTATGATACAGTATATGGCTTGTTTTCTTAGCTTTTTGCTTATACTTTTGAGATACACCCCTGCTGTTGAATGTATCATTACTTTATATTGCCAGGTAGTACACCATTATATGATTATTCTACAATCCTTTATCCATTTTTCATTGATGGGCTTCTGGGTTGTTTCTAGTTTTTAACCATTATTTAAATATCTTCAAGGAGGATTTGAGTAAAATATTTTATATAGTTTTATACTTTAATTTTTCTCACGTAAATATATGGTAGGCTGGGTTGTATGCTAAGTTTATGCCTAACTTTATAAGAAACTTCTTATTGTTATATAATTAGATTATCTATACTTGTTTTGTAGGCCTAAGCCATAAAACTGCCTCAGACTGGTATTTTATATTGTGGCATGATTTTTAGCAAATATAAAAATATCTTAATGATAATTGAGAATTTCTGTGTTTTCTTGAGCTAATTGGGATGGTACACAATTCCAGACAATTGTTATTTTTATACAAAATTTTAAATGTTTTATCATAAATTTATTCATAATATTCTTTATGAGAATACTATATTACTATTTTATTATTAAATCTGTTATAGCTAGACTCATATCCCCCTTTTCAAATTTTGTTTTCTTTACTCTGAATTAATTTTGCTGAAGTTATGTGTATATCTTTTCAAAGAAACAATGTGTTGCTTTATTATTCCCCTTTATTATATATTCTAAGTTTTTATATATTTAATATTATATTTATAATTATTATTTTTACCTTTTTCTTTTCAGTTTTATTTATTACTTATATTCTTATGTGGAATGCTTAGTTCATTATCAGTTTCTCAGACTTTCTTAGAAAAGTAAGTTTACTTCACTTCTTTCTAAGTATTGTTTAAAATGTATGCCATTTTTGCTAGATAGCAGTATTTTAAATTTTGTTCTGTTGTATATGTTTATTACTTTTTCTTAGACCCTTGAAATATTTATAAGTGTATTTTCTAATTTTCACTCACCTTTTAAATTAACATTTTGATTATCTGATTCTAAATTTCATTATGAACAAAGAACAGTGTCTGTATCACATTATTGTATTTTATGAAATTCACTGATATTTTATTTTCAACCAAATGTAAGATCTAAGTGTGCATGTATATATATGTGTGCACACATATATATGTAGAGAGATATATGTATACACGTATATATGTATATGTATTCATTGTATGTATGTATATATATAATATTCCATTTTATATATTACTCAGTCATAAAAAAGAATGAGATCTTGTCATTTGCAACAATATAGAAGGACCTACAGGGTCTTATGCTAAGTGTAATAAGTCATACAGAGAAAGACAAACACCATATGATTTCACTTATATGTAGAAACTATGAAACAAAACAAATGAATAAACAAGTAAATAGACATAAACAGTTTCTTAAATACAGATAATAAACTGATGGTGCCAAGGTTGGGGGAGGTGAGTAGGTATGAGTGTAAACTGGATAAAGAGGATTTAGAGGTATTTCCAGATATAAAATAAATCCCAAGATGGAAAGTACAACATAGGGAAGATAGTCAGTAATATTGATATAATGTTGTTCGGTGACAGATGGTGACTACTCTCATCATGGTGAGCACTAAGTAATGCTTAGAATTGCAGGCTCAGTATGTTGTACACTAATTAGTTGAAAATTAGAATTGTGGAATCAGTATGTTGTGCATTAATTAGTTGAAAACTAATATAATATTATATGTTAATTATATGTTAATAAAAACATATATAATCAAATTATTCATGTTACCTGTGTGCTCAAAAGCGATGTGGACTCTATTAGAATTGGATGTAGGCTTTCATGTTGGTTATTCAAGTTAATTAATTACACGGATAAAGTTTTTGTACATTTAACATTTTTGTTTCCATCATCTATGAGTTACTGGGACAGGAATGTTAAATTATACTGTACTCATGCCTTATGGATATTTCTCTCTCTCCTAGTATTACAGTCCGTTTTTCCTTTATGTATGTTAAAACATTTTTTTAAATCTATATATATTTATTTTGAGAGAGAGAGAGAGAGAGAAAACAGGGGAAGGGCGGAAAGATTGGGAGAGAGAATCTCAAGCAGGCTCTACACTGTCAACATGGGCCCAACAGAGAGCTCGATTTCACAAATCGTAAGATCGTGACCTGAGCCCATATCAAGAGTCAGACAATCAACCAAATGAGCCCTCCAGGTGTCCCATATATAAGTCGAGACAATTTTAATTATATACACAATTTTAGTTATATCTCCCTGATAAGTTGTATGGTTTTTCCTACTCATATTTTCTTAAAGTTTACTTTTTATGAGATTAATATAGGTAACCAAATTCTTACTATTCTTTTAATAAATCTCTTTGGCTTATTTTATTACATGTGATTATTTTTGTGTCTCTTATAAACATCAGATACCTGGATTTTTTAAAGTTACTTTCATTATTTTGGATATTTAAGATTTTGTATATTTATTCACAGCTCTTGCTAAACTATGCATGTAAAATATTTATTCTATATTGTCCAGCATAATTATTGGTTTCCTAGCAGAACATTTTTTTTAGGATATTCAATACCTGTATTCCCTTAAGTTGTGTTCTCAATCCATTTTCCAATTGCAGCAAGAGTGAATCAAAATACCAAAAAAAAAAAAAAAAAAAAATCTGAACATATTTGTGTCATATCCTTAAATGACTTGCTCTTGTCCTACTTGGTCCTTGCCACAGTGCTGCAATATGGGGCCAGGCTGCTTATTTTCGAGCTTCAACTTCTGTCAATCTTCATACTTTTTATTTCAAACAAACTGAGGTTGTTTTACATCTTTAAAATCATTATATTCTTTTACACTGCTTTGCCTTCTACTAAGAATTCATCACTGTCTTTAGAAAGCTATTCCTGACTGTCCATAGGTATAGTGACTTTCTTAAGTACTTTCACAATACTGGTACTTTTCCTAACTTAGCACATTTTTTTTTTTATATAATAACACTCTTTTCTTATTTGTAACCTTCATTAGACTATATTATTTGAGGGAAAATTTTGACCATTCTTATTTACTGTTGTATCCCTAGAGCCTGATCCAATATCTTAAACATACTTATTTAATGGATGTGACGTATATCACAATGAGTCAACATTTGGTTAGATTTATGGTGAAATTATCTTTCCTCTGCATTATAAAAAGTCTACTGAGAAGATATCTAACTGCTTTAAAGTCCAAATGTTCTCTTGTATTTTAGAAGTTTTCTTTAATACAAAACATTTGAAAGTACCAGGTACAAATGTCTCCATTTTATCTATAATATAGAGTTTTTTCTTCTGTATGTGGAATTGTATAATTTTAAATTTATGTACACATGAACAGTACAAAATTCAGAACATGTGAGATGGAATATGGTGGAAAATCTTCATGTTATGCTTGGCTGTAGACAATTACTCTTCTCCAGAGGCATGCTTTTACCAGTCACTCATGAATCCATCCAAAATAATCAATGTACATACAACCAGATAAATCACTATACAGATATAAATATAGATGCAATGTTATCTGAAAGATTCTGCTGCTTTTTGCACTTGATATACCTTCAAGATCATTCCATACCAGGATCAAAACACGTAGTTGTCTCATTATCTTTCCTTGCTCCTTATTATTCCATACTATGGGCATACTAGAATTTATTTAATTACTCTCTTATTGATGGGCATTTGCATTTTTTCCCAGTTCTTTCGGGTTTATATGCACACAACAGTGACTATCTCTGTAAATATGTTTATTGTACACATGTACAATTATATCTGTTAAAGAAATCACAGTAGATGAAGTGTTGGGTCAAAGGGCATGTACATTTTATTAACAGACATTGCCTTATAGCACTCCATAAAAGTTTTATACATTTCCACAGCAACATATAAAGTGCCTGTTTCCACACACCTTCACCTATCCAGTCAATTATCAAACTTGTCTACGGCCATACCACCCTGAATGCACCCAATCTCATCTATCATACAGTTCTATTAGAGAGAGAGAAAGAGAGAGAGAGAGAGAGTGAGTGTGTGTGTGTGTTCGTGTGTGTGTGTGTGAATGTGACTTCAGCTCTTCCAAGAAGCAGAAATCAATAAGGAATAAGATACATAAAACATTTATTTGAGGAAATGTCTGTAAGGCACAAAGAAGAGAGTTATCAGAGGTAGGTGTGGAAAGCCTTCAGACTATAAATAGTCTGTGGGGAGTTTTGGACTGTAAATAAGGCATCATAATGCCTACAGCCTTTTACTTTGCTAAGAGTAAAAAAAAACAGACACCCAATCACTAGAGATAAAGATAGAGTTTCTCCAGTTCAGCTGCAAATCAATGAAATCTTACATGCTTTTATAATCCTATATTCCATGAGAATAGCCCTCTGCACATCATCATAGTCTACAGAGTACTTGATATTCTGTGAATATACCAGTACTGTGTCTTAGACATTTCCTTGCCACTTCCCTAATCATTTCTAATTCTTGGAGTCCTTCTATTATGGATACTTATAAGTGTATATGTATCTCCCAGTGGGCTATGATCTACTGAAAGTCATGGTCCAATCTTATTCATTTAGTAGATGTTCAATCACTGGAGTTAATCACTCATTTGAAAACAGAAATTATCAAGAATGTTTTTTTTTCCTGTTTAGGCAGCAATATAAGCAATTTCACTTTAGAAACATGATCTACTATTTAGACACTATAAGATCTAAAAGCAAACACATATTTTAGTCTCTAGTTTTTAAGTGCCCACATTTCATCTTTTAAAAGAGTCTGGTAAATATACCTAATCAGAATATTCCACTCTCTGATCCTCAGCATTTAATCTCCTGAAATTGGAGCTAATGCTACTGAAATCTATTTTAACTGTCAGTTGCAGCTTCACAAAGTTTAATGAGTTGGAGAGAATGTAAACGCAAAAGTGGCAATTGGTGACAATTTTCTGAATGACAGGAGGAAAGTTCTTCAGCAAGTCAAGTGTTTTGCATATAATTATTGTCTTTAACATGGTTTTGAAGGTATCTTTGTGATTTAAGTCCAAGACAAGTACACAATTTTTTTCTAGATTAATACAGGTAGGCTGGCAGGTGTGTTAAGAAGATTGTCACTGTTCCATTTGAACTTTTGCCATCTCCCTTGCACTTAATTAATAACCACTGACTCTTGAATTGATGATACCAGAACAATCAAGTATCACATGTGATATCTTAAATGATTTTGTTTTCCATTCAAAAATAAAGAAAAAATTAACAATTTATTGTGTTTATATTTTTAAAAAAACATTTGATAATGTAAGAGAGGCAGCAGCACTTGGACTTTGGGAAAAAATAAAAACAATTGAAATGTCTATTGTCCAAACTACAATTTTCTAAATTTAAAAATATGTAGAATAAAGAAGAATTAGTCCCACGGAGAATTAAAAGTAATATAGTTACAGGAGTTAGAGTACATGGATTACAGTTTAGTGCTCTTTACATAAATTTTGGATTGTTTGTTATACCTTTAATATTTGAAATGCTATTGAAGTCACTTTGAAATCAGTAGGTCATCTTGGTATGAGTTACTATTGGTACCTTAAAGAAAATGAATTATCTTGTCCTTTTACCTATTCTCTGTGTTGTTTTGGGAAATTACTCTCTACTAGATGGAAGGTTTCATGATGCAGAAAATCTTTTCTTAATTTGCGGCTCTATCCCTGAATATAATAGTGATAGATACATTACAGGTACTTAATAAGTACTCATTTAATAGATCTCCATGAACAACTATTGGAACAAATAAACCTATTTTAGCCTAATTTTGTCATATAACTAATGCTTTTCTCATAGGTAGATTGGAAGGATCTTCTGAATTTCTAAAGCCGAATAATCACCCCAAAATTTACTAGCCTAAAGCAAAAATAATTACTTTATATCTTTAACAGCATTTGTGGGTCAGGAATTTAAAAACTTCCTTATTAGGTGTCTATTTGGGTTGCTAAAACACAAATGCCATTGACAGTTGGCTCATAAACAACTATTTCCAACCAATCTCTGAAGTCATAAAGTTTCAGTTATACCATGTTATATTTATAGAAAAAGTCACAAAATCCAGCCCAATTTGAAAGAAAGATGACATACATAGATCCCACTACTCACTGTTAGGAATATCAAATACATTTTTGCACACTGTTTAAAACTGCCAAAGAAGATTAAGATAACGTATATCAAGATGTCTTGGGCATAATCAGAATCTGCTATTAATTTGACAATATATAATTAATTAAATTAAATGAACAATGTCAATTTCTAAAAACCTGTACTCATTTGTAAATGAATATCCAGTCAAAATAATAAAAGTAATCCCAGTTACCTACTCATTATAAACCTAAAATATAAACTCAGCAGTTTTTTTGTATGGGATAAGTGTAGCAATTTTGTTATAATTATTAGCTTACATGTGTGATTGAATATTTCATATTCAAGTTCAGGTTTGAACAGTAGTTTCCAAAATATTTCACATCAATCAGGTGGCATTTTTTTTAAAGACCTAAAAAAGGAAAAATCTATCAGACTCTTTTTTGTATCTGTGAGATCTCTGATTTTCTGGTTCCTATATTTTTTCCTCACATAATCATATTACTTGTTGGAATAAAGAGCCACTATATACCTTAACTCCAATAATGTCTTTCCCAACAAATAGAATAACTGGCAATGCTTAATTCCTATAATTCCATTAGAATAAAAATGTAGGCTGAAAAATTAATTTTAAGGTAAAAGAAGGTTATTTCTAAGTGACTACTTTTCATTTTTCAAATTAGTAAGAATTATGTGCAAAATTCTTGTCCAAAACAATTTCTTCTAGTATATTTTTTGTTAAATCCCTAGTCAGCAGTTATTCTGGGATTTAACTGACTAACTAACTAACTAACTAACTAACTAACTAACACTTCCTAAAGCCATCCTGTCCTAAATCTGTCTTGTCTTCAAACCTTCTGACACAAGCCATCCTTCAAGGGCAGCCTTGAAAACATACTTCAAAAAGTCACTTGCTGTTCAGATTGACATATTCTATCACACAAACCATCACAAGAAGGAAATCATCATCTCTGAAGTCAACCCCCTAAGGCTGCTCTTTATATGAGTTGCCGGTACACTAGAAATAATGCATACAGAAGAAGCAGAAACTGCATTTTTCTTAAGATTAGAAAAAGAAACAAATAGCATGAAAGTGATTTGATATTAAATCAAGATGTCAGTGTTGTATTAACTCCTCTTGTTGAACCTGTAGAAACACTGAGAAGTAAGTGATAACCTTGCATACTGAAGGAAAGAACAGGAACAGACAATGATAATTTGGGAGATGCTAAAGCATGGGGGAGATGGTATAATTGTCATCTTAGTGTTCATGTGAAAGATTCTGAATGGTGTTGATGGGAATATGATGAGGCAAAGACATATTTTCTTACTTCTGAAGTCCATGTGTCCATCAGCTTGATTCTGATTATATTAAATACTTAAGATTTATATGTTCTTCAAAGATTGCTTAAAGACACACTAGAGAAGGCATTTAAAATAGATATAGATAAATAGAATATAGAATTATATATGACTATTGAAATTAAAATTGAATTAAAAATGGCTATTAAGTAGTTCAATAAAATCTAGTTATTTAGCATATTTAGGCAGAAGAGATTTTTGTATATGGGGCTGATACTCAACATATTGTTTTGTATTATGGAGAAAGTCTCTCTTTAAAGATAAGACTAGGTTGAAATGAGTTATCTATGCATTTTCAAGAAAAGGAAACTGGAGTTTTAGGGAACACTCAGGAAAAGTAGGCAATTCCTACCCCGACTTTACATGTTCGCTGTTTCAAGAAATTAGGGAGGAAGAAAGTCCTCAAACATGGCCTCAGATAGATACTAGTGCTTTTCTTAGTTTGAAGGAAAGAGTTACCTGAAGACAATCAGAAGAAATAAAGAACCCCAAGTAAATCTTTCTATAAACACGCTAATGTAATAACTCCCATTCTGCACCAAACCTCCTCGTTAAAGTGCTAATATTTAGTAGCAGAAAAATATTGGTTCCTATCTATGAAA
Source organism: Crocuta crocuta (assembly GCF_008692635.1). Classification (NCBI taxonomy): domain Eukaryota; kingdom Metazoa; phylum Chordata; class Mammalia; order Carnivora; family Hyaenidae; genus Crocuta; species Crocuta crocuta. Next base: position 8,644,798 of record NW_027528357.1, read on the forward strand.
TGTTTTCAGCAGGATATACATGATTAGATAATTTATTTGTAAATAAATCTGGAATTTATGGTTGACCTAGTTAAGTAAGCTGTGTAATTAATGAATTATATTAAAGGAATGCTTCAAAAACAAAAGAGCTCTCTCCATACGAATGATGCCTCTGCATATATTGCTAAGAGGAAATGCATCTCTTAAGCAAACCTTTGAATCTGACACAATTCTTTTTTCCGTACTTTGAAGAATTACATTTACTAGCCTTAGAGTTCTCTAAGAAAAGAATGTCTCTCTTGATCCAAGTGATTGCTGGTATCTTTTGAATTACAGTAAAGATTAATAATATTTATGGCTTCGGGGCGCCCGGGTGGCTTAGTCGGTTAAGCGTCCGACTTTCCCTTAGGTCATGATCTCGCGGTTCGTCGGTTCGAGCCCTGTGTCGGGCTCTGTGCTGACTGCCAGCTCAGAGCCTGGAGCCTATTTCAGAGTCTGTGTCTCCCTCTCTCTCTGACCCTCCCCTGCTCACGCTCTCTTTCTCCTAGAAATAAATAAAAATTAAAAAAAATATTTATGGCTTCTGTCAATCTGATTTACAAAGAAACCACCTGTCAATAATGTATAAACAGATAAACATGTATCCAGCATTATGATTCTTGAGCTAAGCTCAATCTACTGTACATGGCATTGATTTCAGCGGACAATGGCAGGAAAAGATTCTGCATACAGCTGTTCTGGGAACAAACCATGAAACCAAACTTCAATTTAGAATAAAATTATTTCTAAAATTTCATCTAAATTTGTAATAGTTAATATTTTGACTTATTAACTTACATTGAAATATTATTTTAATAACTTTCAATAACTCAATAGTCTCTACTTTTAGTTTTCCTTTTTATAATATTCTGTGGGGAATAAGCTTAGGAATTCCTTGAGCCTGAACTGATGGGTTAACAAAGCAAAAAGAATTACAAGTCATAGGAGGCTCACACCTAAGTTTGGGTAAACAAGATTAGGTAAATAAGTATAAAGAGAGTGGAACAAAGACTCCAGTATAGAAAAGGCAGGGCCAAGTCCCCCTGGATACAGGGGGCAGGGCAAAAGCTCCCAGGATAGAGAAGGTGGGGCAAAGCCCCCAATAAAAAGGTATATGAGGTAAATAAGATTAGGTATTCAGGGCAGATACACTCCCCAATTTAGTACTATAGCAGAAAGCTGCTTTCACAGGAAGGAAGGACCAAATTAGGTAAACAGGTAAACAGGGATATAGGCTGCTGCAAGTGAAGATGCCCAGAGCTAATTAGCGGAAGAAAGTTGCCTTGTTGATCCTGAGGTTGCAGGCTCTGTCTGTCTTACCCCTCGGCTAGCTAAGGTAAATGGACACGGGGCCTCCTGTCTGCCATTAACAACCATCTGCCTGGTGCCAGGATTTTGTTTTATATTGAACTAGACCTCTAACACCATATATCTTCAAAACCCCCTTTCCCTCATGCCCATGAGTTAATGTTCACAGATTCATTGTCTCTTTGTTCATGCTCATCATGTTTATAAGCCTTCTGATCTTAATAAATATAGAGCAAGGACCCTTATTTGGGGCTCTTGTCTTCTCCTGGATATTAGCCATCTCTTGCATTTTAATCCTGTGTCCCCTCTCTTGCTGGACAAGAGAGAACTTTAGACCCAGAGTCTACGACAATATTTGATGCTTTAATGAAATAGTTATTAAAGTTTTGAAGGACTATCTTAACCAGAAGGGAAGGAAAAGGTCAACACAAGAAGAAGCAATAGATTTAGCACTTCTGGTATAAAACAAACTAACTTTAGATCACTATTAAGAAATATATTTGTGTTTTGCCTTTTCATCCTTATTTCTTCAGATAAATTAATGAAGATAATAGAAATGATCCAATGGAAGCTTTAAGCAATCCATAAAAATGTGGGTTACCATTATTGTTTTCTTTTTATAGAGTATGTTCCATTATTATATCTCATTTCCCCCCAAATTTTATAGGCATTGACACAGAATCATACTGGTAGGTAAATTAAAGCAAAACATTAAAACAATTCAGTCCACTTAAATTTAAGTGAAATACATTTTTCTTTTCACATTTGTTATTACAATCTATTTAATGATCCTCTTGGGGATAGAACTGTAAACAAATTCAGCACAAGATCTATAATCAATGGTTTTATGGCACAGTGGGGTATATATAATAAAAACAAAATTGATACATGCAAAATAAAAATTGATACATATATATTCAATAGGTGCTATAAAAGTAAAATACAGCCCTGTAAACGGGAGTGAAATGTATATTCTATCTACTTTATTTAATGTTTTTAGGGAAAATCCTCTGGATGTATAATATATACATGTTAAGATTTGAAGTATGAGTAGAAGCTTATTTTATTCAATTATTGAATTGTGTGCTCTCTCCCAATTATTGAGTTAGCAATGTAATAGCTTACAAAATCATTTGAAAATACATCCAAAGGATTTGAATAAAATATATTTGTGAGAAGCCTCAAGTAAACCTTTATTCACTGTTTAATTTTCACAGGTGGAAGTGTTTCAGAAAATATTGGATTAAAAGTTTGTCTAGGGCAGGGACTCTAACTTATTTTTTTCCCTCTGGCACAAGCTTAGTGCTAATTCTCAATATGCAACCACAGAGGGCATTTCTAACAATAGAACTAATCAGCAAGCCCTCATTAGTACCCTGCTTTAATAAAATTTTTGCATGTTATTTTAAATGTATTTGACATTTTTCTGCCTTTGATGAGTATAATCATTCAAGTAGCAGCAGCTACTTCACTGTATGAGAAAGTTAAGCATATTTTAAAAATCATGTTAACCCTTTTGAGTATGCATTTTAATAGTGTACAGTGCAGTCATTCATATCCCAGGAACAATCAAAATGATTTAGTCACTAAAGATTGCATTGCCTAATAGAAAAAATTGTTTAAATAGTAGCTTGCACTCTCCCCAAAATAGAAAGCAACAATTTTTGAGGTGAAATAGGGCCACCTCTTACTTAAGAATTTTTACTAGTAATATAAATCGGTTCAATATCTCAATCTAAATTTTGGTAATATATAAGAAATTGACACACTTTAACAGAAGCTTACACAATTAAAAAGATTACAAATAGTACCTAAATCTGTTCTATACACTTAAATTTTATTATGATATATTGAAAAAAATATTTAGTGGAAAATGAAGTCCAGTAGTTTATTGGTAATGTTCAGTTAATTTTTTTAATCAGTAAAACACACACACACACACACACACACACACACAGAATGGCACTTTTGGCACTTTTCTGAGGGCTTAAAGGAAAAGCCTTAAAATGTACAAAATATGTAAGTTAGGGAAAATTTCTTTTTTTAATGTTTTATTTATTTCTGAGAGCGAGAGAGAGAAAGAGAGAAAGCATGAGCAGGGGAGGGTCAGAGAGAAAGGGAGATACAGAATCCGAAGCAGCTTCCAGGCTCTGAGCTGGCTGTCAGCACAGAGCCCAATGGGGGGCTTGAACCCACGAACTGTGAGATCATGAGCAGAGCTGAAATCGGATGCTTAACTGACTGAGACACCCAGGTGCCCCAGTTAGGGAAAATTTCTAAGAATTTTTTGTCATTTATTTAAATTTAAATAGCATAACACAGTTTATCTTTGGCATTCCTAAGGAACCACATGGAAAAATTAATGCACATACAAACAGGCATAAATGCAAATAATTTATGTTGATGAATATATCTCAAGGTTTCCTCAAGGCACTTCTAAAAAGTCCCTCACATATTTTTCAAATTTTTGAATTGATTAAAAAATGAGGCCCTCCCAATAAAACTCTTAATTTGTAATTCACTACCTTTTCCCCTCTGTCTTCTAAACACTCTGTGGCTGGCTATTAAATTTGTGTTATTAGGCTTACAGTTGATGTAATGTATTTTGTTGCTGATAGTGAAGAATAAAGTGAGAAGAAACCTAAAAATGTTAAACTAATTTGTGTAAAAAGAGATGGAGATGCTAAGGGCTAAGAAGATGGGGTGTCTGGGTGATAGTCCATTAAGTGCCCAACTCTTGATTTTAGCTCAGCTCATGATCTCATGGTTTATGGGACTGGTCCCTGCATAGGCCTCCACACTGACAGCACAGACCCTGCTTGGTTCTCTCTTTCTCTCTCTGACCTTTTCCTGTTCTTTCTCTCTCTCAAAATAAATAAATAAACTTAAAAAGAAAAAGAGAGAGCTAAGAAGACAGAGGATAGAGTTTAGAGAAACATGCTGTTGGGCTGGGGATGATAAGCTGATAATGAATACATGGACTCTGAAAACATAAATGTTTAAGAAGAAATTGAGGAAACTGCTGAATTGCACATACAGAAACATAGAGTAGACAATACTTCTTCCTATTAAGTAAAGGTGAAATATCTAGATATTTTATAATAAATTTAATGTAAAATGACTCTGATAAGTGGAGAAAAGAAGGCAGGCTGGTAGGGCCCTTACTATATAAGGAATAATACAAAGATGTGCTTGTTTCTTGTTTATGTACTCCAGACTAGATTTTAGAGAAGTTAGCAACCTGGAAACACCAATGGATACAGACACACCAAGCCACAGGAAAATACTGTGCCCTTTAATGAAAGGAATGGAAAAGGGCAATCCAGCTAAACAGAAAACTTTTAGACAATGACTACTCTACTCTGAGCAATACCATAGGAAGAACAGTGGCCTTACCCTCATCCCCACCAGCTAGGCCCAGCTAGCGTTCTGGGTATCCTGACTTAGCCCACTTGTATGACCTTGAAGCCATTGAAGTGTTGCCATCAGAAACTTGTAGACAAAAGCACCTGGCATAGTCCTTACCCAGGGGGCTATGAGAGATGCCATCTTTGCTGAAGATAGAGCCCACTGCTGTGTAGCTGATCGCAAGAGCCTTCAGGGAAGTATTAGAGCAAAATGGAAAATTATCTGTAGATGACAGACCACTTAAATTGTTGAATATTAGATGTCCATGACATGTTACTACAAGGTTGATGTCTTGTAACTGGAGAAAGGACCCTGCTACTCATCCCAAAGAGACAAAGGGAGCAAAAAGTAAATCGGAGTAGATATTGATCCCCCAGATTTCTATCTTGAATGACACTTCTATCTTCCTTACACTTGTACTGACAATAGACAATAATAGCAGCAAATCCCCAGGATCCTCTCATGCTTGAACTTATGAGACTAGCCTACTCTTAATTTGACCAAAGTTGGAGGAAAAATTGTGGCAATTATAGCACATGCTTAGACATAGCAATGAATAAAGGGCCAGGGGTCATTTGAGAGCTATGCTTCTTTTTGGCAGACACTATAAATTTGTCCCTTCTCTTCACTATCCAAAAAAGGAAACAGTCAAAACTGCTTACTGAGTCCCTGAAGCTTGTGACTATATATTCTTTGCTTACTCTAGCACACAGTAGCTTGCCAAATCACTTTATTGGTTATAATCTATAAATTGTTTTTACAATGTTGCTCAATTTTTAGCACTGATAAGGAATTAATGATTTCTTTTGGGACTCGGAATTATTTTTTTAGCATAATTATAATATTTGCCTGATTTTATATATCTATATACATGTATACACACAGATATATATACAAATAATATATATTTACATATATATTTATTTACTTATTTTTGGTGGACAAGTGTATTTAGCTAAAAAAAAATACATTTTCTTCATTTAAGTAACTTTGACTTTTGGTAAATTCACCTAAATAGGAAGTCAGCCAACATATTGTGCAAAAGAAGTCTGTTGTCAAGATGTCTTTAGTAAAAGATAAGTCTTTAATATCTGTGTTGGGGGAGGTCAAGAAATAGACATGACCACTAATTGATCTGGGCAATTGGAGGCTCCCCTCCATCTCCCCAGTCCTTGGAATGTGCATCCCATTTGTCTTTCCTGCTCCCAGAAGCTGCCCCACGGATACAGGCTTGAAATAGAAATGTGATGTTGAAGACTATTTGGATGGTATATATGACTGAAGCCAGTTTAGGCCTCTATATAACCTTTTAAGATTTACTAGTCTTGAGACTGCTGAAGACAAGCCTTGTAAGTAAGTTCCTTTGCTTATTAAACTGCTATCTACCCATCTGGAGTGGTCTGCCTCTTTCTTTGATCTCTCCCTGCCCTCTGTGAAGGGTATCAGTTTCAAATTACACTCAGGAGGCCCATGGGCCAGTTTGGGAACCAATTCATTGATATTGCCCCTTCAAATGAACACAATGGATTAAACAATCATCAATTCAAAATAACTATTTTCTTTAAATTATAGAATATCTCATCAGATTGTATAGATATATGCAAATCCTAGAAAATGAATCATACTTTATAGTATTTCAATAGAATATTTCCTAGTTTGAAACAATTAATTTTAAATGAATCTTAGCAATGAAAATAATATTCTGTGATATGAATTCAAATATACTGATAACTATAAATGACAATTATAGATTGATGAGGAAAAAGTAAATCAAGTAAAACTTTATTATTTACTGATATGGTTTGAAATCATAATAGCCATAATACATGGGACAGATTGTTTTAAAATTCTCACAAGTGTTGCAAATATTGGATCTCAAAGCCAGAAAGTTTTGGATGGAAAGTGTGGGTAAATATGGGTAAGAAAGAACCCCACTGTTGCCTTCATGTTATTCAGCATACTGTCATCTAACTCTGGGGCAGTAGGACATGAATATAGTTATTATGAAACAAATCCAATCTGGCTCAATTAAATTCTGAAACTTAGGTCTGGGTAGCTGGAACATAGATTACCACCAATTCATCTAAGTGGGAGCATTAGAACAGACCTTGGGAGCACTTGACAGCACTGAATATATAAGATATGTTTAAAGCAAATTACTTAAATAATTTGAATTTTTAGTTGAGATTGAACATGTGTTAATAGTTCTAACCATTTGTTTGAACCATCCTAATGAACTCCTTCCAGTGGTTTAGTAGTCCTTTACATTTGTAATAATGTGATAGATTCACATTTTATAGTTGCAACAGTTGTGGTCCTAGGTCACTATGGATAGCATAAGCCTCCCAAATATTTCAACAGAAGATTTTAGCAAGTAGAGTAAATCTTGGTTTGTAATGTGAGATCTATACAGTCTCACCAGTGAGTAAAATGAGCAATGAAACAGGAGGAAACTCCAGAATTAAAGATAGTCCTTGCAGATTGTATGTATATTTCACTTTATTGGCCTGAGAGCTGAATTAGTCTGAAAAAGCAAAAGATTTATTTCTTGGACATGTGCATGTCCATTGAGGGTTGACTTTATCTTTCTCCACAGTTACTTTACCTGGGAGGTTTGGCTAATGGAAAAGTATCTCTATGAAATTTTGGGGGAGGAAAGAAAAGATAGATGTCAAGATATGCCCTAGATCTTAAGGCTTCTCGTTTGAAGGAAGACTAATCACTTCCATACATACTTCACTGGATAAAACATATTTTATGACAAGCAGAATATCAATAGGGTGAAGATAAAAATAATTACATATTTACATCGTTTTCGCTTTGTCGTAGGTTAAACTGAAGTAAATGGTGATCATACCTTTCTCACTAACCTAAATTTCACCTCAGTACAAATAGAACATGATATATTTGCAAATTTCCTGTCATAAACCCCATTTTAATTTATTGTTTGAAAAAAAGATTGTTTAATATTGCTACCAAAGAATACAAAGTTGCCTACTAAATACACTTCACATGAAATAATGGAATTAGATTGGATATATTTCTTGTGGATTTTTTTCCTGTCTTAATATAGATAATAAGTCTATGTGAATCCTATCTTCCCAACCCTGCAGGCAAGACCAAATTACTGCTCCACTCAGAGGTCTACTTTTGGTCAGACATGAAAAGGATTGAAATTTCACAGGTAGAGGGATAAAAATAGTCTGATCACATTGAATATAATAGATAGATGATAGATAGATGATAGATAGATAGATAGATAGATAGATAGATAGATAGATAGATGATAGATAGATAGATGATAGATGATAGATAATAAATAAACAAGTTTTTAAGATAAATGAATACAAAGGTAATAGAAGACACTTTGGGTTTTAGGAATGTGATATCCTAAGATTTTCATCTTATTATTTATTTTCAAATTAGAATAATAATGTTTACTCTAGAGAAAAGATTTACTCTTGATTTTGGTATTTTAAATATTCAAAGAATGTTTAAGTTTCAAATTATCAGGACTTCTTCTGTTGAAGAAGAAGAATTTAAGGCTAGGAATGCTGAAGAAGAATGATTTCTTTGTCCATGACAAGTCAATGACCTCCTGGCCAGGTAAAGGATTCTCTGCAGTTGGAATCTTTGAAAAAACTGCAGAAGGATGGTACTACCTGGCATGTAGCAGTGTGGCAGACATGTACAAGGAATATATAATTTTTTTCACTTGCTCTTTCTGCAGGAAAGAGTTTCTTAAAAAAAAACAGCAATATTTTTTTCATTTTTTTTTAAATTCAATACAGTTTTCAGTATATGCCTATGTGTGCACTTCATTATCGAATTCAATAGGATTTTGATATGACCTTTTGATCTGGAGTCCTCTTCAAAACAAGAGACCTTTTCTTTGAGTATTTGTCTAATCTTTGCCATTCTTTGAACTCCTAGATCTACATGTAAATATCCTCCAAGTATCTTTTATTTTCTAATATTTGTATTACAGCATGTTTACTGTTCTCCTTGTGCTATTTTATGCACTTGGTTTTCAGGTCCTTAAGTGTCCTCCTCCTTAAGTCAGGTGCATGACCAGATAATATGCTGACAAAATCATACCACTTAGGAACTCAACCTGAAGCACCTAAGAAGCTGGTTCACCAAAGTGCATCAGGAAATTAAGCCATTCTAAAGAGTGTTGAGTGAGTTCCTAAACAAGGTCTTTCCTACTGTCTGTGGCAGTCAAGTGGACAATGGTCAAGTGTATACCAAGAGGCTGCTGTGAATATCATGGTTGCAACCTTTTTCAGAATAATGAATCTTCCTTCCATTCCACTTTTACATTCTCACTCAAGTTCTTCTCCTGGGGAAAACTCTTAAAACTCTGAAAAATTCAGCTCTGAGATTCTCTAAAATCCAGAGGAGTTCCTAGAAGGAATCATGACCCCAAGCTGATAGATAATTCAGTATAAGGGGCTCATGTTCTAATTGTTCTGCTCGTTCATTTTTTTGTATAATTGCTGGAGTCCTTCAAATTGACTGCTATTTTGTTCAATTTGCTGATTTGAGGCTCAAATCTGTTAACTGATAGGTTCTTAATGACAGAAATTATGCAATTCCTGAAAGACAAAGAGGACCCTAAACCTTTGGAATCATATAGCAAAGGCAGGCTGTTATCTGGAGGAAGGAATTGTACTCTTTAAGAGATTTTGCGTTTACCTAGCTTCTATATTTGTAACTAACTTAATTTTCTCTTTGACAGTGAATAAACCAGTCTCCAGTCTCTTTACCAGATCTACACAGAGCTGAATGCCTGCTTGTTCTGTTAGTGCTGTAGCACTAACTGTGGCACTTCTGTGGACTGGCCAGGTCACAAAGAAGGAAGCAACACCCCAGTTCTCTCTCTGGGGACCAAACAAGCCATGGCCTAACTCTTACCCAGACAGCTTATATTCACCAGAACTTCTTGGCTCAATAACAGTTTAGATTTGGAAGTTGGATGGGATGTGAACAAGAGTCAGGTTGCCACAGTTGAGGATTAGCTCCTGAAACATGACTTTTTTTTCCTGGTGAAGTATTTTTAAATGGAATATTAATTAACTATAACATTTCAAAGAACTTAAGCATAGGACATATACATGGAAACTAGTTAATTCAAAAATATTATACCATGCACTTGCTGATTACATATTTAGACTGTTTTTAAAAATAATATAGCATTCTCTCTGATGGGAATAACTGTTAATTATTTTTAAGAAATTTCTGAGTTGAAAAGAATGTATTGTATTAAAAATTAGAGTTAAAAAACACTAATATACATTTTGAAAAAAAATTTATGATAATAAATATTTTATTGTGCATTTTAAGAAATTAAAAGATAAGATCAAAACATAATGCGTTATATGTGTTCTTTATTCTGATTTAATTTGAAATTCTGTTTTTAAAGTGTGCAAAATATCAGTTTATTCTTTCATTCTCCAATGCAAAATTCTTAAATATGTATTGTTAGGAGAATCTTCTTGGCTCAAAACTTACTGAATGCCTAGTAGAATTATTTAATAGAGAAAATATTATAGTAATAATTTATTATTATTTTTTTAATGTTTTATTTATTTCTAGGAGAGAGAGAGACAGCGTGAGCGGGGGACGGTCAGAGAGAGAGGGAGTCACAGACTGAAACAGGCTCCAGGCTCTGAGCTGGCAGTCAGCACAGAGCCCGACGCGGGGCTTGAACCCACAAACCGCGAGATCATGACCTAATCGAAAGTCGGACGCTTAACCGACTAAGCCACCCAGGCGCCCCTATAGTAATGATTTAAAACACAATTTAAATACTATCAAATTCCTTTTATAAAATTTTATTTGGGAATAAAGAGTTAAGAAATAGGTTTCAAAATAATTGTACTGATATTGCTTTTACATTGAAATGACTAATATGTGCAGTGGAGTTTTTTAAATGATGACTGATGAAATGTTCAAACTGTTAAAAGCCTGCAAATCTTATATACTTCCCACCAGTGAAATTTAATGACAACTTGTCTGTTGAATTAGCTTGTTCAGTGAATAAATATGAAATGCAACAATTATGCAAAAGCAATACAGTACATACAGTGACATTTTCATAAACAAGTACCTACTGTGACAAAATTTTTCTATTATTATTTTTGATGTTTCAGAGTCAATCAACCTGGAATACTCAATTTTGTAAGGTTAAGTTTTGCTTGGCTTCCTTTCTCATAATTGTACCAACTTGACTCTACAATAGTCATATGGGAACTGCTTATGCCTTGGAGCTTGTTCTTAATTGTAACTAACATCTTTTTCAAACAAGCAAGACAATGTCTTTTCATACTTCTATTAAATTACTGCAGACATGAAACTCTCTAGGCCCCATGAGCTAGTAGATTATGATAAGTAGAATTCTGACTATACAGCTTGAATGATGAGGTGCAGTTTCTAGTTCTTGGAGAGCTAAAAGCTGTGTGACTTTAAGCACATCTTTGAGGATCAACTACATATAATTTGTAATTTATCAGATTTTAGTTGATTAAAAGCAATTAGGTGGAAGAAGTTGCTGAAAAGGACAGAACTTTGAGATAATGTGAAAAGGAGAGAAACTAAGAAATCTAAGAACTCTTTCCAACATCTTTGCTAAATAGATTTAAACTGTGGGCGAATCATTTTCTGGTTTTGTTTCTAACTTCTTTATAGTACTCTAAAGGGATCATATTATGATCACTTCAAATCCGTATTCTTTTAACAACTACATTTAATGCGCATTATAAATTAGATAGGCATACAGATATAGGTCACATCTGAGTACAGAATGTGCACAGAATCTGGTATGTAGAAGACTTTCTCACTGTCCATTATAAGAAACTAGTGCTGTAAGGCTGATTAGAGCAGCTGAGTGTCACAAATATTCTACCAGAAATCATTCTTTTTTTAGGCCTATTAGGTTCTAGCTTCACTTGTTACCAAAGAGACCACAGCTCCAAAATGAGCACACAGATGGTATGCCATTTCTGACAGCTATTCAGTCTGAAAATCAGAATGGCCAATTCTTTCCCTTCTGACAATTGAATTGAAATGCTGTCTCTTAAAATCTAAGAGTTTTCTAGCTGCTGTAATGTGTATGTATCAGCAGAGATTCATGTTGGATGGAATACAGGTGGACACTAATTAATCCTCAGCCTTGAAGCATTAAGAGTTGAATGGACAAGATACTGTATGTTAAAAATGTCTCACAATATATTACATAGTTGGAGTATAAAAATACAAAACTACTCTTTCTTTTTTTTTTTAAATATTTGTTTTTTATTTATTTCTAGGAGAGAGAGACAGCGTGAGGAGGGGAGAGTCAGAGAGAGAGGGAGTCACAGACTGAAACAGGCTCCAGGCTCTGAGCTGGCAGTCAGCACAGAGCCCGACGCGGGGCTCGAACCCACGAACCGTGAGATCATTACCTAAGCAAAAGTCGGACGCTTAACCGACTAAGCCACCTGGGCGCCCCAAAACTACTCTTTCTTAAGTGCATCTTTTTAATAACAATTCTATTGAAAGATAACCTACATACCATAAAATTCACTTTTTAAATATTCAATTCTTGGTTTATTAAAGGAGGTGTGCAATTATCCCTATAATCTAATTGTATAACATTTTCATCACCCTAAAAAGAACTCCACACTCATTTTTAGTCAATCCCTATTGTCTCTTCTAGCCCTTATCAATCACTAAGCTACTTTCTTCTCTATGAATTTGATATTCCAGAAATTTCACATATACAGAATCATTAGGACAGGTGGTCTTTTGTAACTGGCTTCCTTCACTTAGCATGTTTTCAAAATTCATCCATATTATTTCTTTTTATGACTGAATAAGTTTCCATTTTATTACATACTACATTTTATTTATTCATTAAGCAGTTGATAAACATTTGGTTTGTACCATATTGGGCTGTTACAAAAATATGATCATAGACATTCATTTATAAGTATTTGTGTGGACATGTTTTCAATTCTATTGTGTATATATATCCAAGAGTGGTATTTCTGGGTCATGTAATAACTCCAGGTTATTAGAACACCTGGTAAATTGTTTTCCAAAGCAGCTGTACCATTTTCTATTTCCATCAGCATTGTGTGAGGGTTCCAATTTGCCTATATCATTCTCAATAGTTACTATTGTCCTTTTCTATTTTATCCATCCTAGTGGGTATTTCATTGAGTTTTTCACTATTTGAATTTGAGCAATTTTTTTTTTTTTGCTATTGTTGAGCATCTTTTCATGTAATTATTGGTGATTATTTTGTTGTAATTTTGTTCTTGGACCATTTGTCTTTTAATTGTTCAATATTTAGAAGTCCTTTATATATTGTGAACTCAAGTCTCTCATATGATCTATGATTTTCTAAGATTTTCTTTCCTCTGTGGCCTCTCTTTTCCATTTCTTGAATATGTCCTTTGGAATTCAAAAGTTGTTTTATTTTGATGAATCCAACCTTTTTTCACTTGCCTTTGTCAGTCGTGCTTTTGGTTCATATGTAAGAAATTACTGCCTAATCTAAAGGTCATGAAATTTATTCCAATGTTTTCTGCTAAAGTTTTCATAGTTTTAAATCTCAGCTCTATTATGAAGACACCACTTGCTCTAATTACTCAAATTGTATTATTCTGATTTTATGACAATTTATTGAATCTCTCCTTATATTAAAAAAATACTCATTCTCACACTTACTTTCTAGTGTTCAAGATGAGATCCTTAATTTACTTCCTCTTTTGTATTTTTTTTTCACAAAATTATCTCTGGTGATTCCAGAATGACTTTTCCATTCTTTAAGTAACTTGAAATAAGTTAACTGTCTTAAGTAACTATATTTTGCTTTATTTTAAATTTTATTTAGATATTTCACTCAAATCCAGTCATATGCAAAACTGTATTTCATCCTGATTGGCATAGTATTTCACAAATTCTTATGAAAATAATTCAGGTTTTATAATTTTTATTATGTTTTACTGTAAGGGGATGCTTATAAAGATGATGCAAATAACAGTCATCTTATTAGAGATAATATTTTGTAAGTACTTATCATTCATTATCAATAGGGATATTAGGCTGGTGAAGACATTGCCATTTAATTTTAAGCCTCCCTTTTTCTACTCTCCCTGAATTCTATGTATCCATTGATGTTTTCATTATCTCCATAGTTATGCCTGTTCCAGAATATCATATAATTGGAATCATAGAGTATATGGTTTCATTCACTTAGCAATATCTATTTATGATTCATCCATGTATTCTTGGGGCTTGATAACTTATTTTTAAAAAATCATGTAATAATATCCCATTGTATAATACTACAGTTTGTTTATCCATTCATATATTTGGTAGTTCTTGGTTGCTTCCAATGTTTAGCAATTATGACTAAAGCTGCTGTATACATTCATGTGCAGGATTCTGTGTGGTCCTACAAGTTGTCAAATCAACAGTGTGAATATTTAGGAGCTCCATTGCTGAATTGTACAGAGTTTTGTAGAGAACTGAAGAACTGTTTTCTGAGGGCCTGTACACTTTTACATTTCCACGTGCAATCAACAAGAGGTCCTTGTGCTCTGCATACTCAAATGCAATTGGTGTTATCAACTGGTATCATTGTCTTCTGTGAGTTCTTACATTTGTTTTAAATTTTAACCATTTTAATACATTCATAGCGGTATCTTGTTTTTGATTTAATTTACATTTCTCTAATAACAAATGATGTTGACCATCTTTTAATATGCTTATTTGCCATCCATATATCTTTGGTGAAGTGTCTGTTTAAATCTTTTGCTCATTTTTTAACAGTGTTTGCTTTTTCATTTGTGAGTTTCATGAAATCTTTGTTTATTTTAATACAAGTCACTTATCAGATATGTCTTGCATATTTTTTCCTAGTCGGTGGCTTGAATTTTCATTCTCTCAACTGTGACTTTTTAAGAGATGTTTTTAATTTTAACAAAGTCCAACTTATAAGTTTTTCTTTCATAAGCCATGCTTTTAATATCGTTTCTAAAAACTAATTACCAAACTTAAGCTCAGATAAATTTTCTTCTGTTTTCTTCTAGAATCTTTGTAGCTTTGCGTTTCACATTTAAGTCTATGGCTTATTTGCTAATTTTTGTGAAATCATATGAGATTTGTGTATACTTTTTTTTGCATATGGTTGTCCAATATTTCAGTTTGGTGAAAAGACTTTTCTTTCTTGATTGAATCATCTTTGTCCCCTTTTTAAAGATCAGTTGTGTCGGTCTATTTCTGAGCTGTCTATTCTATTCCATTGATCTCTGTGTCTATTATTTCTTCAATATCATATTGTATTGATCACTGTAGATTTATGATAGGTCTTGAAGTCAAGTAATGTCAGTCCTTCAACATTCTTCTTTCTCTTCAATGTTTTTTTTAGCTATTCTAATTTTCTGTCTTTCTACAAAAATTGTAGAATAGGGTAGCTCTGCTAATAAAAGCTTGCAGAGACTTTTTTTGGAATTGCCTTTAATTTAGATATCATCTTAAAGAACTGACATGTTAAAAGTATTAGATCTTCCTATCCATGAATACAGACTGTCCACTTATTTAGATCTTCTTGATTTCTGTCATGAATCATATAGTTTTTTGCATATAGATTCTCTGCATATTTGGTAGATTCACATTGTTCATTTCATTTTCTTGGTGCTATTATAATTCTAATCATTCATTCTTGTCATTATTATAATTCAATTTCTAATCATTCATTGTTATTTCATTTTCTGGGTACTATTATAATTTTGTTAATTTTTAATTTTATTCTATTATTATTGTTATAAAGGAGAGTAACTTTTGTATGTTAACCTGTATCCAACAACCTTGCTATATATAGTTCTACAAGTTTTATATTCACTTTTAAATTCCATGAGATACATATTAGTATTTTTTTTTTTTTTGGCCTGGACAATCATACCATCTGTAAAGAAAGGCTTTTATTTTTCTTCCCAATATATACACATTTTATTTCCTCTTTTTGTCTTTATACACAAGTAAGACTTCCAGTACAGCGTTGATAGGAGTAATAAGAATAGGCATCTTGGTCTTATTCCTGATTTTAAAGATTAAAGTTGCTAAAGTAAATGAAAATGATAAAAACCAATGTTAACAAGACTTAGTGATGACACTCATATTTGGTTAATTTTTTCTGGAGAGCAGTCATGCACCATATAACAAAAGCTAAAATGGTTCACACTCTTGTGACGTAAATTTTATTGTATGAAAATAGAAATAATTGAGAAGGGATTTAATTAAAATATAATATATTCATAGATCCAAAAATATTGTTTGTAATATCCAAAGATCAAAACAACAGCACAGAAACATCCATGCATTCTGTGGCAAACAATGGAATTCCATTAGCACTAAAGTCCAAGGGAAAAAAATGAATTATGTTATTTATTCACACCCTGCAATGTATAGTGCATTGTATCAACTTGCAAAGCTATCTATATTGTCTCAGGGCTAGGAGGTTTTCAAAATGCCTTGAATTAATATACAATGGAATAGTAAGAGTGTTATGACATTGAAATATGCATTTGAATACTCATAATTTTCTTTACTAAAGACCTATTCTGAAAATACAGGTTAGTTCTGGTACCAGGTACCCCTCCCCCCAAAAAACAATGGAATGGTCACCTTGTGATGTCACTTAATGAGGGGTATATAGCATATGTAATTTGCTAAAATCAATTTAAATACATGCTGTGAATTAAGATGTGCTATACATTGCAAGGGTGATATTTTAACAGCTTTAATTATGCCTCATTTCTAACAAGCTTCCTGCAGAGTAAAAATAAACTACTAAAGCAACAAATAATTTCTTCTGATAAATCAAAATAGACAAGAACCTGGCACCTGGAACAGATACCTTTTGCCTTCTTCCACTATACTCTTGAGCAGAAGAGGTTCATTGATCTGCTAATCTTTATTCAAAGGACAGGAAGTGTTATTTCAGAGCTGGTACAGATAAAACAATTATTTCTGGCTTTGGAATTATGTGCTGAGTGCTACCTTATGATGAGACACCAAACATAGGATGGGAGAACAATAACTTGATATAAAAGTAAAAGACAGGTAATGGTTGGATCTCATGTCCCTCTTAAGTTGAATTCTTTAACACTTGTCAACATAGATATGAGAAAATTGACATGTTCATTTATAACACATTAACATCTGTTGGCACGGTCTGCAGGAAAATAAAAATCAGTGTGAGAAACTAGGTGATCATATGTGACAATGTAGAAAATATTTGTCAGCTTTAGTCATTGTCTTTTGAAGTTGTATTCATGTTGTTGTGCTGAAGTAAAAGATCAAATTACACTCACTTTTTAATAGAAGTTATACTTTCATTTGAGATAAAAATAATTTGTGATTCGACTTATCCAATAAGATGACTGAAGTCAGAGACCCAAAGGGCATTTCATCCAAATGACCAGAATCTTGAGGTATCTGTCTTAATTGCACTATTCCCATTTTCATAGACATTCTAGTGGTATTACAATCACACACGGTCCTTTCCGCTTATACAATCTATTCTTTGAGCTGAGTCAGGAGGACTGCCATCTTATGTTTTAGGAATGTCACAGAAAGGATCCAATTATTTCGGTTCTTAGAACTAGTCTACATAAGATACATTTTACATGAAAAGGGTTTTTAAAATTTTTTTTCAATTTTTACAGTTTCATTTTTAATTTATATTTATTTTTGAGAGAAAGAAAGCGAGGGAGAGAGAGAGAATCCCAAGCAGGCCCTACATTAACAGTTGAGCTGGAGCCAAACATGGGCCCTGATCTCACTACTGTGAGACCATGACCTGAGCCAAAATCAAGTCAGACACTCAGCTAACTGAGCCACCCAGACACCCAATTACAGGACAAGGTTTTAGAAGAAGAGCAATTTCAATGCCAGTAACATGGGTTGCCATTTATAGCTATTGTTTGATTCTAGTGGTTGGTTTTGATTTCCAAATTCTTGTCCGTACAGACCATTGTTATCAGGGAAAGTAGATAAACCTTACATGTGTATATTTGCACATGAAATTTGGAGAAAACTAACCTAGTCTGAATTGAGAATGTTATTTTGATATATTACTCGATAGCATTCTAAAAACTTATTTTACTCGACATGTTTTTGCTACTCCAACAAAATGTTTCATAATCATTCATTTAGAAACATTTTTGACAATGAGCTGCAACTTCTGGAATTAAATTTATCAAAATATCTGGGGAAATATTTGACAGGCAACAAGAAGAGTACTTGGCATGTTCTGTTGTAGAATGATGGATATAAAAATAATAAGATGTTGGTTTTACAAGGAGTCATCAGGATGAGAATTTCATACTCCAATAAAATACAGTAAAAATATTTTTACTAATTTTGTAAGTTGAGTAATTAAATTAAACACTCTTTTCAGCAAGAGATCACCTAACTTTTCAAAATGAGTGTAAAGAGGGGTGCTTGTGTGTGGCTTAGTTGGTTGAGTACTTGATTCTTGATTTCAGCTCAGGTCATGGTCCCAGAATCTTAAGATTGAGCCCCCATCAGACACCATGCTGAGCATGGAGTCTGCTTCAGATTCTCTTTCTCCTTTCTCCTTCTGTTCCTTTCCCTCACTTGCACTCTCTCTTGCTCAAATAAAAAAATAAAAAACAGTAAAAAATAAAAAAGTAAAATGAGTGCAAGTCTTCAAGCTCTGATGAAATACAGCAAAAGGAAATATATTAATTTTTAGTTTTAAAAGCCAATGGCCTAATCTCACATGAAGGAACTTATTTTGAATTTGGTATTCTAGAAAACAAAATATGTTCATCCACACACAAAAAATCACTAGCTTTCAATTATACCTGTATTGAGTATCCTCCTTAATGAGTACTTTTTAAAGTAATTTTTAAAAACCTGTCATTATTTTATTTGTAATCATTCAGCTTNTTCAGTTGAAATAATCTCCATAGAAAAGTTAATAACTGATTTAACATCAAAAGTAGCTCTGAGTCTTGCCCCACCACACTCTCACATTTCTCTTTCTCTCTTTACCCCCCTCTCCTTACATACACACACACACGTGTATACACACACACACACATATATATATGCAAAATCATCATAAAACCTTTAAAAGTAAGTGCTATTATCATTCTCATTTTACAAGATAAGAAGACCAAAACCTAGTAGAGTTAAGTAACATGATCAATGTCAAGAAACTAGTTGTATTAATAAACAATAGCTTGAATCTAGGTTGTCCAACACCAAGACACACTTCTAAAATAATTAGGCTATTTGGAAAGCTCTTTCTTTGCTTCATAAGGAGGAATAATGTGAAGATTTTCCAAATAAATTGGGGTCACTATTAAGATGTTTGACAGCCACCAATAATGCATTGGTACCTTAGCTGAGGAATATAATGGTGACATTCTTCTGGTTATGATGTCCAAATCTTATTAAAATTAACATATGTACATAGCAATAATTATGCCACATAGCAACTGTTATTATGCACTGTAGTTAAATTACCTTTGAAAACCTATAAATAATGGGAGAAATTTGAATCACGGTAAATGACTGAATCTTCATTCAACAAGAAAATTATAAGACAACTAGTCATCGTATTTATGAATACATGGTGTCCTAAAATATATTTTTATTTTTTAATGGTATGTAACAAATAGAATTGTAACTTAGAAAGTTGATACCCCCTACTTTCCTGAGAGGATGTGAGTTGCTTTGTGCTGGGAAATGAGATGAATTCCTCTGTTGACATCTTATGCTCTGCACAGTACCTGGACTAAAATTGAATAAATGCAATTCTCAGATGCATTGGAATAAGGTTCTGAGATTTCTCTTTGTCTTCTACACTTTATATTCCACAATTGTGAGGTTAATTAAACTTCTTTTCCTTATTTCTAATTTATACTTTATTAATAATGATATTAAATTAATAGTGATTAAAATAATAGCGGCAATAGCTAGAGCTATGTATTGAGAGTTTATTAGAGCAAATATTTATTAAGTACTTTATATATTGTCTCATTTATATTTCCTAATAGCGTGGCAAAATACATGCTGTTATTATGAGTATTTACAGTTGAGAAGTTGAAGAACTTCCTGGACTAACAGCTAATACATTATGGAACTAGTTTTTTCTTCAAATACCATTCCATTCATCATTTTTCTTGTAAAATCATTCACTATGGATAGTGTTTCCCAACTGAGGGTTTCAAGTTGGTGTTCCAGTAAGTTTATGTTTTTAAAATGTATTGCAACATTGGCTTCAATGCTTATCTTTTTGTGTGTATAAATAAAATTATATTTAATTTTTTTAATGTTTTATTTCTTTCTGGGAGAATGAGAGAGACAGCGTGAGAAGGGGAGGGTCAGAGAGAGAGGGAGACACAGAATCTGAAGCAGGCTCCAGGCTCTGAGCTGTCAGCACAGAGCCCAACGCGGGGCTCAAAACCACAAACCATGAGATCACGACCTGAGCCGAAGTCGGACACTTAACCAACGGAGCCACCCAGGCATCTCAAATATTTTCTTATAGAAAGAAAAGGTAAGCAGAAGACAAAGACTACTCGTGCATTTGTCATTAGTTATCAGCAATAGTCTGAATGAATTCACCACTCAGTTGATTTGATACTAAGTTGAATACAGCTTACTATAGTGATTATTTTGACTTATATAATTTAAAAAACATAGTTTATTATTTGCAAATATTATTTAATATATACCTATTATAACCACTGATAGACAAAAAATTCAATTCATAAAAATAAATAAAAATATTTTTAAATTAAATAAATAAAACTATACACTAAAGATAGGCAAGTGTATCCAAACTCTTTTTTTTTTTTAATTTACATAACACTAGATTCAGGATCTCTCAAAAGCTGACTATGATATAAGGACTGAGTACAAGTAGTTTATTTCAGAGGTGATCCCAGAAATATTAGAGGCATACAAACTCTCTTGTTATTAATAGGAGATATAACATTAAAAACAAGTGTGTTATAAATACCAATTTTAATTTATAGTGTATTATCAATTTCTGCTGTCAGTTGAGAGAGAATAGAAATCTACTGAGTTGAAATTAACACTCTCTCTCACTCAGTCTCTTGACATCTCTCTCCTCTCTACTTTCCTCCTGACATTCATAGTGTTTTGTCTTCTATCAATATTTCAGAGTTTATTCATTTATCTAAATCTGTTTAATAATAACTGAACTTAAAATATGGGACACTACTGTGAAATAACTTATTTTAAGAAGGAAGGGATAGTAAATATTAAAGTTATATCAAATTAGCAGAAAAAAACATCTAGTAAATTAGACATTTGAATTTCTTTCATGCCCTTAGAAGTCCTTTTTTTGGAGTGGTAAGAACACTGCAAACACTTGTTTTATAATGTTATAGTCTGTTACAGCATATTTTCTATGTAGTCCTATTCTCTTAAGAGATTAAAAATGCATACAAATCTGGGCAAAATTGGAAGATTTCAGGAATAAGATCATCATACCCAAGAGAATGTTCAATTATCAATATCTTGATCATGAAGCTAAGTTTTGGTATGCTAAAAATGACATATTAGATAAAGGGCTAGTATCTGAAATCTATAAGGAACTCACCAAACTACACACCCGAAAAACAAACAACCCAGTGAAGCAGTGGGCCGAAGACATGAACAGACACTTCTCCAAAGAGGACATCCAGATGGCCAACAGACACATGAAATGATGCTCAGCATCCCTCATCATCAGGGAAATACAAATCAAAACCACACTGAGATACCACGTCACGCTAGTCAGAATGGTGAAAATGAACAAATCAGGAGACTCTAAATGCTGGCAAGGATGTGGAGAAATGGGCATCCTCCTACACTTTTGGTAGCAATATAAGCTGGTGCAACCCCTCTGGAAAACAGTTGGAGGTTCCTCAAAAAATTAACAGTAGAGCTCCCCTATGACCCAACAATAGCACAGCTAGGAATTTACCCAAGGGATATTGGAGTGCTGATGCATAGGGGCACATGTACCCCAATGTTCATAGCAGCACTCTCAACAATAGCCAAAATATGGAAAGAACCTAAGTGTCCATCAACTGATGAATGGATCAAGAAGATATGGTATATCTATACAATGGAATACTACATGACAATGAGAAAGAATGAAATCTGGCCATGTGTAGCAACATGGATGGAACTAGAGGGTGTTATCTGAGTGAAATAAGTCTGGCAGAAAAGGACAAATACCATATAGTTGCACATATAGGTGGATTAAGAGGGAGCTAACAGAGGACCATGTGGGGGAAGGGGAGAAATAGTTGGGGAGAGGGAGGGAGGAAAACCATGAGAGACTCTTGAATGCTGAGAATAAACTGAGGGCTGATGGGGGTGGGGGAGAGGGGAAGGGGGGTGATGGGCATGGAAGAGCACACTTGTTGGCATGAGCATTGGGTGTTATATGGAAACCAACTTGACAATAAACTATTTAAGAAAAACAGTTATGCTTCCCCTTTAATTTGTTCTTCTGTTATTATTCTCTCCTCTACCCCTTTAATTCTTGCTCTGTAAAGAATTCTTTATTGTCTACACATTCTTGTTCAGAAAATATGGCATTGTTAATTTTTATAAGAATTCTTATTTTTGTTTCTCTCCTTGAACTCTAGAATGTTCTCTAGGAGTCGTTTTTGTTTTATTTATTCACATCATGTCAAATACATTAATTATACTTTCCTTATTTGTTTCTTCATTTTCATAATTTTGGCCTCATATTTAAACTCTCTTTTTCCTGTCTACACATTCCATAAAAAACTATTGTAAAAACTATTTTACTATTTGAAGCCCTAGTTTTTAATATTTCCACTGAAAACAATTCGATTACAACACTTAGACCATGCCCCACTCCTGTCAGGTATTTTGACTTAGGATATTTGACTTCCTTTCTTTTGGACATTCCCCACCTTATTTCCATACTTTTGGATATTTCTTTGTTCGTTTTTCATGTAGACAGATGCACACCTCACTTTTTATACAAACTTAGACACATACAAGATAGGCAAACCTTTATTGGCCACAGGAGCTGTATTACTTAAATGGAAATTAAAATGACAGAATCTATGTACCATCACAGGAGCAGGGCATGGCATAGCATAAGAACAATGGGGATGAGGAAGAAGATGATGAGGTACACGCAAACCGATGACTTTATATAGTTAGAAAAGTGCTATCGATCAGGTAATTCCACTGGTTTTGATTATCCTGCCATATTACTTACCTTTACGATGAAATACCATTAAAATGAAAATTATGATACATGAGAACCATTTTATAAGTTTTCTTTCATTTCTTCCCTCACCCTTGTAATTTTATACAAATTTTAGCACTTCTGTTGGACTTCTCAACTCATAACGTGCATACGTGATTCCTTACATGTACTTTAAAGAGCAATTTTGAATTCTGTGTTCTGATTGTTTACAATATCTAGTTTGCTTTTGTTTCTTGTGTTTTTTTCTCCACATTTTTCATAGTTTAATGTAATTTTCTGGAAAAGAAGGATGAAACGATTGAGCTCAATGTGATTTCAAGAAGGAGGTTATGATAAAATTTATTTTATTATTTATTTATTTATTTTTAATGTTTCAAATTTTTATTTAAATTTTAGTTAACATATAGTGTAATATAAGTTTCAGGAGCAGAATTTAGTGATTTATAATATCTAGTTTGCTTTTGCTTTTTGACTTTATATTTATATATAACTATTATCATTTTGATAACTGTCATAATTAAAATAATCTTTATTATGTGTGTCTATATACATGTCTGTGTTTATACAAACACAGATATAACCTATTTCCCTTTTTACTATATATTTGTTTGCAATTCATAGTATATTTCACTACTCAAAATACTATTAATCCATTTCCCAAATATAAATCAAAATTATTATAATATATATATTTTTATATTTAAAACATGATATACTCTCATGCTTTGTAATTTTCTCTTCTTTCCTGTTATTTTATTCTGACAGTTTAATTCTTGTTTGCTTTTTTCATTCTGTTTTGCTTTACCTTTATTTCTTACAGGAAACTTTATCTTGCAAACTTACAGACTTTAAGGTGTTGACTAATTTTTGTTTTAAGCGATCTCACTCATTTTTTCCCTTCTCTTTCACTCCATGTTCTCCTGGCTATTCAGAATATAGTAATAACTCTGGTGGGGCTGCTATATTTGAATGTATTGTGAATAATGCAGTTGTGATGTGCTGTGAGGTCACCCATGGTAGCTCGAATAGATCAATTTAGTGAAAATTAGTACTGTCAGCACTTTCCATACATTATTTTATTTGATTGTTAACATGACATCATTATTCCCATAAAAAATATTGGGAATTTAAAGATCCTTACTGAGTTTAAACAGTTTTCACAGTATCAAATACTGAGTAAGATAGCATGGGGTTTCTAGATGTCTGCTGTATTCCAAAGATTGTTTTTTTTTTCCTGGCATATTCTCTTTTTAATTTTGTATTTGTATATTGCTTCTATATTCTAAAATTCTTAAATATTCATTGTCTTTATTATAGGAGCCAATATTATCCCTGAATATTGATATTTAATAGCTACCCTCCAGTAAATGTGTAAAAAATTTTAAAATATTGTCCATAATATCAATGACAATATAGATATCATCCTTAAGTTAAAATATTTTAACTCCTACTTTTTTGATACCATACTTCCTAAAAAAAAAATTTGTTTTATTTTTGAGTTATTACTTTCTCAGAGTATTTTTTATTATTGCCACGTCATCATTTCATTCTTAAATAAAATGAAAAAAGAAATGGACTTTTCCTGCTGTATAATCTGCACATATTCTCTATAGTTCCTAGTTCTTTGCCCTTTTGTCTCAGGATAAATTTTGCTGTTGCTCTGAAGGTTCATAAGATTCCTTGCCAGGATCTGATGACTGCAAACATGGGCTCTTGGGCCCATTCCAGGAAACCTCCCACTATCTCTCATGCATCAAAAACCCACTGTGGACAAAACCTGAGAGACTGGGAGAAAAAGGACGCAGAATCCACAGAGAAAGCCTTCTAACGTGAGTGTGAACTGGGGAAGATAAAATCAGGCGGGGATCGGAGACTCCAGGGTCGGAGGCCATTCCCCTCTACCCTCTACGAGGAGTGAGAGGGGAAAAGGAGAGAGTCCGAAACAGAAAACCTCCGCTCAAGGGAAAAAAACCTCCACTTGGGGCATAGAAAGACTGTACTTGCCACACACCTGCACGCCAGGTCCCCTCGCGCCAACTAGTCCCAGGCGGGGGGGGCTGAGCGCACAGACTGCTTCTTTGTGCTGGTTCCTGGCAGCTGGACATCAGAGTAGTGGCGCGCCTGCCGCCACTGTCCTCCTGGACGGCTTGGGGCCCAGAAAGAGTCACGCACGGACACCGGGCGTCCGCGCTCCTGGCTGGCTGGAACTCCAGAAGGAAAGCAAAGACCTAAAAACTGGGAAATTAGCCTGTAGGATCGTGTTTCGGGTGACGAGCCATAGAGGGACCTGGTTTTCCTCACTCCAGCGGGCTCAGCGCACCCGGCAGGCAAGCCCCCGCCCATGCTCGCCAGCCCAACCCAGAGCAGGAAGCAGCGATTCTGACTCCACCCCCAGAGCTCGCAGGGGGCCTGGAATTGCCCCGAGGGGGGTGCCTGGGAAGCTGTGTCTAAGGCAATTTCAGCGGGGCGTGCAGACTGGGATTTGGAGATTGGGCCTGGCCTGAGTTGAAGAGTGCAACCAACTTTGGCTGCACCCCGGGTACAGGGAGTTTACACGCCCAAAAAAGCGAGGTGCAGCGCTTGGTTCAAGAAGGGACTGGAGCACCGTCACTCTCCTCCCCACAACCGCCGAGGTAGAACTCCCACCTGAGGCATTGGATCATGCTGTGCCCATCCCTGCTTGAGAGGTGCCCTCCTCCCCCCCTTTTTTTTCCCATTTTTTTCTCTTTCTTTTTTTCTTCTTCTTTCTCTTTTCTCTCTTTTTTCCCCAGAACACTGACCTGATTAACTCTGGTCTCTGGCTTGCTTAAACAATCACAACGAATCCATTCTGTAGAGGTAAATTCTACACCTACCCACATTTTCATCTCTTTCTCTCAGGAGTAATTAGACTATATAGTTTCTCTGGATAATNAATGTGTAAAAAATTTTAAAATATTGTCCATAATATCAATGACAATATAGATATCATCCTTAAGTTAAAATATTTTAACTCCTACTTTTTTGATACCATACTTCCTAAAAAAAAAATTTGTTTTATTTTTGAGTTATTACTTTCTCAGAGTATTTTTTATTATTGCCACGTCATCATTTCATTCTTAAATAAAATGAAAAAAGAAATGGACTTTTCCTGCTGTATAATCTGCACATATTCTCTATAGTTCCTAGTTCTTTGCCCTTTTGTCTCAGGATAAATTTTGCTGTTGCTCTGAAGGTTCATAAGATTCCTTGCCGGGATCTGATGACTGCAAACATGGGCTCTTGGGCCCATTCCAGGAAACCTCCCACTATCTCTCATGCATCAAAAACCCACTGTGGACAAAACCTGAGAGACTGGGAGAAAAAGGACGCAGAATCCACAGAGAAAGCCTTCTAACGTGAGTGTGAACTGGGGAAGATAAAATCAGGCGGGGATCGGAGACTCCAGGGTCGGAGGCCATTCCCCTCTACCCTCTACGAGGAGTGAGAGGGGAAAAGGAGAGAGTCCGAAACAGAAAACCTCCGCTCAAGGGAAAAAAACCTCCACTTGGGGCATAGAAAGACTGTACTTGCCACACACCTGCACGCCAGGTCCCCTCGCGCCAACTAGTCCCAGGCGGGGGGGGCTGAGCGCACAGACTGCTTCTTTGTGCTGGTTCCTGGCAGCTGGACATCAGAGTAGTGGCGCGCCTGCCGCCACTGTCCTCCTGGACGGCTTGGGGCCCAGAAAGAGTCACGCACGGACACCGGGCGTCCGCGCTCCTGGCTGGCTGGAACTCCAGAAGGAAAGCAAAGACCTAAAAACTGGGAAATTAGCCTGTAGGATCGTGTTTCGGGTGACGAGCCATAGAGGGACCTGGTTTTCCTCACTCCAGCGGGCTCAGCGCACCCGGCAGGCAAGCCCCCGCCCATGCTCGCCAGCCCAACCCAGAGCAGGAAGCAGCGATTCTGACTCCACCCCCAGAGCTCGCAGGGGGCCTGGAATTGCCCCGAGGGGGGTGCCTGGGAAGCTGTGTCTAAGGCAATTTCAGCGGGGCGTGCAGACTGGGATTTGGAGATTGGGCCTGGCCTGAGTTGAAGAGTGCAACCAACTTTGGCTGCACCCCGGGTACAGGGAGTTTACACGCCCAAAAAAGCGAGGTGCAGCGCTTGGTTCAAGAAGGGACTGGAGCACCGTCACTCTCCTCCCCACAACCGCCGAGGTAGAACTCCCACCTGAGGCATTGGATCATGCTGTGCCCATCCCTGCTTGAGAGGTGCCCTCCTCCCCCCCTTTTTTTTCCCATTTTTTTCTCTTTCTTTTTTTCTTCTTCTTTCTCTTTTCTCTCTTTTTTCCCCAGAACACTGACCTGATTAACTCTGGTCTCTGGCTTGCTTAACCNCCAACCAGCATTGCATACAAATGGCTATTTAACTGTAGCTGGGAAATCCAGGTATATGCTTTAAA
>NW_027528358.1:0-15156 GCF_008692635.1 Crocuta crocuta
TGAACGCCACCACCGGGGGGAGGGGCGGGAAAGATCAAGTTCTCCGGGGAGACGCCAACTGGGGACGGGCGGTCCCTTGGTGTCAGGAGGCCATGGGAATGATGGCCAGCCCTGACGGACTCGGGATTCTGTCCTCGCGGTGACCAGGGTCTCAGGTCCTGGAGAGATTGGTCTCAGGTCCAACTCCTGTGCGGGTTGCAGGAGACTCGCACACCTCGAGCGGAAGGACCAGAGGGCGCTGGGGAAGGGAGGCCAGCACGAGGGGCTGCGGTCTTCTGGGGACGCCGAGGGAGTGGGGAGTGGGCTCTGAGAGGGCAGGTCAACAGCCCAGCCCGAGGCCCAGTCCTGGCCAGCGCGGCCACGGTGCCTCGGGCTGCTCAGGAAGTGCCATCCCGGCCCCTGTGGGCGAGAGAGATTCCGACGCGGGGCAGGGGCGGCCTCACCAGTGGGGGGGACACCAAAGACAGGGGGCGTGGGGAGAAGCCCTGGCCCTCGGGGAGCCTGGGGGCTCCAGGCGACCACACCGCCTTCCTCCCGGTCCCTAGGCCCTGCCCCCACCCCGTCCCTGGACCACTGACCAGACTCTATCCTGCCCACCCGCCCACAGGAACGCAGGGCTCCTCTGCAGCCGGCTGCGCCCACGCCCTCCTCGCTGGACACGGAGCCGACCATACCCTCCGCCCTCAGGGCAGGAACGCCTGCTCTGGAGAGCCACCTCCCACCAGGCCCCAGGTTCCCCGGTGTCCTCAGCCTGGAACCCCTCCCTCCCCCTGGGCCCCCCGTGACCCACACACACCTACACGCCTCCCCATGCAGCCCCTGCACACCCCCTAAGGTCCAGCCGGCTGCTCCTGTGTGAGCCCCGAGGTCATCTCCTCCCGCTTGCCAGCCCCCTGGAAGCCCCCTACCCTGGGCTTCAGCTCACACACAAACCTCTCCGCATGTCCCCCTGCCTGAGCTCACCCCTCGACCTGCACCTCACACACACACCTGCCCGCGGGCTGACCTCACTCCGTGCTCCGGGGACCCACGCGGACCCACCCTCCTCCCCCACTCACAAGGAACCAGCTGGCAGCCTGCACCCTGCACCCACGGCGGCCCCGAGAGGCAGCGCCGGCGGGGTGGGTGTGGGGAGGCTGCCGCTCACTGAACGTCTGTGTCCCCAGAGTCCATGTGTGGAAATCCTGAGCCCACGTGTGATGCTGTTAGGAGGTGGGGCTTCGGGGCACGCGAGGTCACCCGGGTGGAGCCCCATGGATGGGGTTAGTGCCCTTAGGAAAGAGCGAGCTGCCTCACCCCTTCCAGCCCGAGGAGGTGCAGAGAGAAGACGCCATCCGGGAGCCAGGAAGGGCCCCCCCGACACCACGCCTGCAGGCGCCTCATGTGGGGTGTCCAGCCCCCACACCCGCGACGCGAGCGTGCAGTCTGTGGGGGCAGCAGGAGCAGGGGCCACTGGCGCTCTGTTCCTCTGACTGGGAACAGCGTGTTCCGGAAAACCCCCGCTCCTGTGGCCTGGACCCCAGAACAGAGAAGGCGCAGACAAACTGCCGCAAACACAGTGCTGGTGGACAAGTGCGCCCAGGAGGCTGGGCCCCGCCGCCCGGGGCGCGTCCGGGCAGGAGCCACCACGCGGAGAACACTCACAAGCAGGCGTGCAGTGTGGAGACGGCCACGTCGGGCACACTCACACGCTGCTGTGACTTCTGCCGCCTTCAGACGACGAGGCGGGGCTCTCGCGAGCGACAGAACCCAGACGCGTGGGCAAGCTGCAGACGCAGAGAAACGGAGCTGGACACACGCGCTCACACAGCGGGCTGTGCTTCACGGAACGGGCTTGTGTGCCGGGGGGGCGTTGGCCGGGGTCTGGAGGCCCCGTCAGGACCTAATGCTGCAGTCTTGGGGCAGAATCCCTTCTTCTGCCAGAAACCTCAGCTTTGTTCTTAAGTCCTTCGCTGATGGGTGAGGCCCCCCACGCTATGGAGGGTAACGTCCCTTACTCACAGTCCACTGACCTACCTGCGCAGGTAGACAGCTGTGTGAATAGCCCAGCTGAGGGAGCATGCAAGACTGACGGCCACAGGGACGTGCTCTCCCGTCGCGCCCCAGTGCAAGAGGCTGGCCCACTGCTTCCTAGGAGACGAAGGGGACGCCGTGCTGAGCCCGCAGCCCCTGCCTGTAGGGGGTGCGCCCCTGTCTCCTAACCCCAGAGCTCTTGTTCTGTCCTCTGTCCACACTGCCTCCTGCAGACGCTCCCGAACCCCCTCCACATCCAGTCCCTGCCTTTGGGGACAGGTCACGGGGGAAGGTCCCCCCAGCCCAGAGACGTGCGGAGAGCACAGAGCGCTGTCAGGTCTGAGAAGGGGACACCCCTTAAGTGCTGGAGGGCGATTTCGCCGCGGGCGCCCGCGCCACCACCGCCAGACGTCGGCACTGTGCTAATGAGACACACGTGCCCTCTGACCACAAGGCGGCTCCAGACCAGGACAAAGGCACACGCCGAGTAAACCCGTCGACAAACAAGGAAGGGCGGCTGTGGCCGGTGCCATGAGCGCAGAGATCGGGGGTGTGAGGCCCCCTGACGGAGCAGCCCGTCTGTGGGGCAGGGGAAGCTTCACCCTGAAGCAGAGCCTTGAGGGACCGCGGGGCAGCCGGGGGTCTGCTCCTCAGCGCCTGGTCTCCTGCCCGCCCAGGCCACAGAACCCCAGGACCCTGGATAAGTGGGGCCACATGGGAGAAGACATTTGTGCCACGGTGAGGGAGAGTTTCCAAAACTTGCTATGATCGTGAGTCCCAGGTGGACATATGATGAACACCTTTCGAAGGTTTGTATCTAGCCCATTAATTAAGTAGAATCCAAACTATCTACTTCATATAGTTGAATGAAGAATGCTGAAAAGGTGGTTATACACCACCTGGGTTTTTCCATGGAGGCAGGGAAGGATCCGCTGTCCTTCCAAAGGAGAGAAGTTGACTAAAACAGCTCAAAGACCACGACAACCTCAGAGTCCACATTGAATCAAATCACCTGCAAAGGTGTATAAGGCGGTAACTTTATTTCCACGGAAGACCTAAGAAGTAATCTTTCTTTATTTGCAGAGGGAGAGAGTGTACAGGGGAGGGGCAGAGAGAGAGAGAGAGAGAAGGAGGATCCCAAGCAGGCGCCACCCTCGGCACAGAGCAGGACTCGATCCCACGACCTTGTCTGTGATCATGACCTGAGCCATAATTAAGAGTCAGACACTCCATCCACGGAGCCACCCAGGTGCCCCCTGTAAGAAGTAAACTCTGGGTCCCTTTCTACGACTTGCAAAATAGTGTCTAAGCATACTTTGCTCTCAGAATATCCAGAATGTGCAGAGCACTGCTGCAAATCCGTTGGGAAAGTCACACGATTCAGCAGAGAAACGGACGAGGGCTTGAACAGATGTTTCACAGATGATATCCTAACAGCTCTCCAGCGTACAGAAGGGACACTACGCCCCACCTGTGACGAGAGAAGTGAAAATTTCTGAAAAGCCACAGGAGAGAAAGTGGTTCCGATTCCAACGGCAGTGCAGTGGTTTCTATCAGACTAAACCTTCCCAGGTAGCAAATAGAAAGTGGAAACAGGGCACAGCAGACAGTGATTTTTAAAATTTTTTAATGTCCAATTATTTCTGAGAGAGGGACAGCGTGAGCAGGGGAGGGTCAGAGAGAGAGGGAGACACAGAATCCGAAGCAGCTCCAGGCCCTGAGCTGTCAGCACAGAGCCCGACGCTTCCAACCACGAAGCCTGAGATCAAGACCTGAGCCGAAGTCGGACGCGTAAGCGACTGAGCCCCCAGGCGCCCCGACACTGCAGAATGAGCAGAAGCCGGCGGGCCCCGGGGAGGACTGTGCCCTGGACAGACGGGTCTGCGGGCAAAGCCCCGTTGGTGCGACGGGTGTGGCGGGAACACAGGGCAGCGCACAGCCATCCAGACACAGGGCCAGGTCCCGGGGCTCGGCTGGCGGCTCAGGCGGCTGGAAATGAAGGCAGGGAGACACCGAGCGGGACCGAGAGTCCGCACGCAAAGCCCCCTCACGCCCTGGCCCACCCCTGCCCGGGTGTGTGGAGGAGCCCCACAGGGCCCCGGACGCGCCCCGCCCAGGGTCGAAGGAGCGCCGGCTCCACTACTGCCCGCTGCCTGGCAGACAGATTTCGGAGTTGAGCCCAAACGGAGGCCGACCTCCTTCCATAAACGAGGAAGAGCACGAAACCCACAGGCTGTGCCTCATGACAGCCATGACACCCAGCGCACCACGACGGTGACCAGATACGCGGAGAAATGAGAAAGTGTGAGCCACGGTCCACGCGAGAGCGGCCCAGGCAGGCCAACCCAATTATCGGACAGGGACGCGGAGACAGCTACCGTTCAAATGTTCAAAGTCGCGCAGGGCGTTCTAGGCCTGGAAGGGACCATCCGCATGGCTTTAAACCCTGACGAGCTCAGCGGCAGGAAGGGAAGTATAAGAAAGATCAGAACACTCAAATGCGTATCAGAAAATGGACACAGTGTCTGTGTGTCCTGCGTGTCACGTGTCCACAGGCATGACAGACGCACGCACAGAAAAGTGACAGTACACGCAGGGAACAGACGTCCCGCGGGGAAGATGCTGGCCGGGAAGCAGCAGGAGGCGTCTGTACGTGCCGCGTGGGGGGCGGTCAATGTGCACTTCTAGGTCCAAGTTCATACCTTTCAGAAACGGGTCATAGACGTAGGCTGATCCACAGAAGTCCTGAGAGCGTCCCCAGGGCCGCAGCCAAAGTAAGGGTCCCAGAGACCCCGGAGCCAGCAGACACTCGGGTCCGTGGAAGGAAGGAGCGCCAGAGACGGCAGACCCAGAAAAGGTACCTTTTTCCCTCTAACTTTCTTAAGAAGGTAACTGATTGTTTAAAGTAAAAAATGTGGGGCGCCTGGGTGGCTTAGTCGGTTGAGCGTCCGACTTTCGGCTCAGGTCATGATCTCGCGGTTCGTGGTTCGAGCCCCGCGTCGGGCTCTGTGCTGACTGCCAGCTCAGAGCCTGGAGCCTCTTTAGGTCTGTGACTCCCTCTCTCTCTGACCCTCCCCTGCTCACACTGTCTCTCTCTCTCCTAGAAATAAATAAAAACATTAAAATTAATAATAATAAACAGAAAAATAAAGTAAAAAATGTAACTGCGTATTGTGGGCCCAGAACATGCGTAACTGCAAAGTGCCAGACAGCAGCAGGCACGCCAAGCAGGGCGCCAAGGAGTCTACACCCTGCCCCTCCCCCGCGGGTGAGTCTACACCCTGCCCCTCCCCCGCGGGTGAGTCTACGTGCCCCCCCATGAGTCTATGCCCCCCTCCCCCGTGCTTTTCACTTACGTAAAGAAGCAAAACACCACCTGTAAGTTCACCTCCAAGTTCAGGGCGCACATAGGATTCGCTGAAAAGAACACAAATAAGTGTAACTACAGAATTGATGCAGAGATTCGGACGGAATACTCAAACGTGCTGCGTTAACCCACAGGACGCGGGAAAGGAGGGATGAGGCTACGGCAAGGACGTGTGGCGCCTCGACTTTGGCTGTGTTTCCGTCAAACCAGGGATGAGGCCAGGGCGCGGGTCACGGTGAATGTGTGACAGGACCCACCTGCAGACCCTGAAATCCGTCGGGCTCAGACAGCACAAGCAATGCGCTGAACGCGCCAAGTGGGTGTCGTGTGTGGAGATGCTTCAGCTACGCAAGTAAACACACAACAGGCGTGCGGAAGGGTCGCGCACGTGTGTTCCCTGCTAATAATGGATCTGTGGGTGTTAGATTACAGCGCAAACGTTTTCCTGGGAGCCGTGCGACCAGCACTGTTTGGACATGCCCGTCTAGCATGTTATCGGAGGTCCCGGCCAGGCTGTGTGACGAAGGAGGAAAAGCGCGCTGCTGGGACGGAAGGGACGATGGGAAACGGTCACTGTTTGCAGAAGACACAATCGCGTACAACGACGAGGCGGCAGAATGCAGACGGCTCTCGGGAACCGGCGGGGGCAGCACCGGGTCCCCACACAGCAGGCGGTCGTGTGGCGCTGGGTCCGCAAAACCTGCTGAGAACGTGCCAGCACACACACGGCATGATTCACACCAATCCACGACTTACCGAAGGAGGAATGTCCAAGAAATGGCAGCTCCGGCAACGGACCTACAAAGGCCCCGAGTGTGTGGAGAAAACCGCTTTCGCGAGCGGGGCGGCACCACTGCGTGTCCCTCGCCTCCCGACTGACAATCGTGGCGCCTTCCCAATCCAGAGTCCAGCTGACTTGGCTTTGTGTGTTGGGTTATTTATGTCTGAGACCCACTTGCAGCTGAGAGAATTTCGGGAAACTACCAGCAAAGGCCGAGGGGTTTCCGAGACTCCGTCCCCCAGATGATAAGACATACACGGAACTGTCACTGAGAAAGGGTGGTGTGTGGCGCACACCCACGGGCCCAGCAGAGGCCTGGGCGCCCAGTGAGCGAGGCCCCGCCAGGCCACGGGACACCCGGGAGGCGGGCTGGAAGAGGCCGCCCGGCCCTGGAGACACCTGGCCCACACTTCCACGATGTGGGCGTCCGTTTCCGTGGCTCAAGGCACCGCCGCTGGGGCCCCAGGAGAGCCCCACGGCAGCCTGCGGAGGCGGAGCCTCAGCATCAACAACCTGTGTTTGTTCGGCCGTGTGGACGTCGGGAATGTCTGCTGAATGACGGACGGACGTGACGAGCAGCGCCTGTTAGTAACGGGGCCATTTCATTAGAAGGAGGAGACGCCGTGCGCTCGAGAACGGCTGCCCGTTGCCGAGCGCCGGTGGCAGCGGCATCCTGGCGGGGCGGGCGGGTGTGGAGTGGAGCCGGGCCTGGGCCGGGGCGAGGAGGCTCAGGAAGCAGCAGGGCGAGGTGCGTCCAGGCCTGCGTCCAGGGCCACAACCAAGGACGACAAGGGGTCACAGTACCCAGGGACTCTCTGGGACCCTCCCCCACCACGGGCACCAGGGGAGCTGAGCCCCAGCTGAGTGTGGCGGATCTGAAGGTCAGCTGCGGCCGCCCTTGGTCGACGTCCTGGCCCGGAGGCATCGAAGACGCAGCTGCGCCTGGCCCTCCCTCCCAGCAGCCCTCGGCGGGGGCTGGCACATGCCCCCTGCTGTCCCACAAGCCTTAACGCCAGGGCCCCCCTCAGCGGGCTCACCAAGGAGGAAGGTTCAGCGTCCCCTGTCCAGGAACCCAACTCCAGGCCTCCCCACAGCCAAGGGCACAACGGGGCTGGCACCTTGGACACCATACCGCTCCTGCCCGCCCTGCACACACTGCCCATCACCCAGCCCTCCACCATCAGCAGGGCCTTTCAAGGGCTGGGGCTCGGGGTCACCTTCCCCCTGCTCCCCCAACGCACACCAGCACCCATGCCCAGCAGGTCCCATCTCCCGTCTCCCGTCTCCCGTCTGCAGGCAGGACACACGCAGAGGCCAGAGCAGGGCAGCCCGGGGGGTGAGGACTGCCACCGCAGGGCCGCAGGGGGGACTGAGGGGACAGGAGGCCTTTCTCTCCGAGACCAAGGGACCCCGAGGCCGGCCCCCCAGCAGCAGCACCCCCTGCGACGTCGGGGTAGAACCAGGACGCTGGCTGGGCACGGAGGCCCCGCCCCCAATGCCCACAGCCTGGGCAGGATGAGTAGGGGGCATGGGGGGTGGCTGGCCGTGGAGCCCCGAGCCCAGCACACTCACACGTGCGCAGGCTGCAGGCGGCCTGGCACCACCTGGCCTGGGCCCGCGGGGGCAGCAGCCTCCCGGGGGGCGCTCTGCCTGCCCTGTGGTTTCTCTCAGAATCACCGGCCTTTCCAGGGAACTGGGCTCTGCCCTTCTGCCCCCCCGAAGCACGTGGGGGCGGAGGGGCCCTGTCTCCCCCGGCCTCACGTTCAGGGCCTCCGGGGACCAGGCTCTGCCCCAGGCAGCAGCCTCTCTAGGTCTCCCAAGTGACCCCGAAGGTCTCCCTGAGGGCACCCGGCCTGACAGAGGCCGCCTCCATGCAGCCCTCCTGCACCGGGACTGTGGGCCCTGAGCATCCTTTCTGGAGGTGCCTGCGGCCTCTGATCCCCGGCTGAGGGTCAGCTGGCCCACTGCTGACACAGCACGACGTGTGTGGGCCTTGACGGGCTGGCTCGAGGGCCTCACCTTCACACTGCCGTCGCGTGTCCCCTGCAGGCCGTGTGTCCCCAGAACCCTGAGGCACCCTGAGAGCACGAGTAGGGGAGGCCACGGGAGCCTGCCAACCCAGCTGGTCAGGGTGGGCTCCTGGGCGACACTGCGCCGTTTAGGGCAGGCAGAGAGAGGGACAGGGAGGGAGAGACATCCTCAGTGGGCACCCACAGAACAGATCCCCGGCACCATCCACCCCTGGCTCCGGAGGCTGAAGAGGACTTGCACGGCCACCGGCCACCTCAGAGCCACGTCCAGCCCCCACCCCAGGTCCCCGCTGGCCCTCAGTGGCCACACCCAGCAGGGGCAGCCCCAGGAAGCCCAGCTGCAGGGCAGTAGCACAGGAGCAAGTGTGCGGGCAACGGGCGAGGTCAGCTGCCAGCAGGGAGCCCAGGGCGGCCAGCGGGGGACCCTGCGCACTCCCACCCGGAGCCACTCCCACCGGACCAGCCCCCAGCCTCGCTCCTCCGGGCGATGAGACACAGGAAGAAGGGTGGCATGCCCCCGGGAAGCCCTGCATCCACGTCTCGGGCACGTGGCCACGCGGGCCTCAGCTTCTCGAGCACAAAATAAGAAAGACACTGTCCCCCAAGGGCTGCCTCAGGAGCAGTGGTGCCGGGGCCCCATGCTCCCCACTTCCTGGGGCATCATAGTGCCCACCAGAGTGTTGCAGCACAGTGAGTTCGCCGTGGCCTCAAGGGAGAGAGGCCACGAACGGGGCAGCAGGGGTGGTGGAGAGGAGTGCACTTCGTCCTGGGCCCAGGAGCCTCACCTGAGACCTCGAGGTTGCGACACAGACTTCCCAAGAATATAAAGGGACCTTCCAGGGCCGCTGAGGCCCCTGGGGGTTCCCACCCCATTTTTAGCCAGAGCACTGAGGCAGAGCTCCCCTCCCCCCAGGCCCAATTGTCTGATCGCAAAAATAGCACCCATGGTTACTAATGATTCACCTCATCCGTCCGGGAGCCGGTCCCGGAAGCTGCAGGAGGCCAGGCCGGGCCCCCGAGGAGGGGCAGCTACCTCAGGTACCCCAGCCACTGGCACTGGCCCAAGCGCAGTGACGGCAGTCTGCCCAGGGCCACTGCCCACCCAGCAGCGACAGAGCATCCTGGCCACTGCTCGTCTCCCAGCTGTGCCTCCCCCGCACAGGGACACACGGGAGCCAGAGACCGCCCAGAACCAACCCGAGGATGATAAGGGACTGAGAACTTCAGACACAACAGGCCTAGGGCAGGGCCCAAGCCTGAGAGGGTCAAAGGCCATGCAGAGGGCGTGGACAGTAGCCTGGGCATGGATCTGCCTGCAACGAACCAGGGCAGTGACCTCTAGCCCAGGGTCCAGGGGAAGCAGCGGGGAGCTGTTTCTATGCTGGACCAGGTGTCGGGCAGGCCTGGCCCACACCCACACGTGTGTGAGCTGGGCGGCCCGAGCCAGCCTGAGTTAAGGTGGGCCAGGCTGGCTGGGCTGGGCCCAGTGCAGCTTGAGTAGTAGTTATGTGGAAAGGGTCCAACTACCCCAGGCTCAGCTGGGCCAGGCTGGCCCCTCTGGGCTCCACTTGGCTGTGTGGCACTGAGTAGAGTGAGATGGGCCAGGCTGGGCTGATTATGCAGGAGCAGGTGGGCTGGAGGAAGCTGGGATGAGCTTGGTGGACGAGTACGGCAGGCGGGAGTTTGGGGGGGCGACCCTGCCCTTGCATACAAAAGGCTTGGCCAGGCTGGGCACTTGTGGTTGAGCTGGGCCATCCTGAGCCAGGGGATCTGAGCCACACTGGGGGGCTGGAGGCAGGAAGGCCCGGGTCAGACGAAACGCTGTCCTCAGTGGGGGCTGTCCTGGGCTGGGCTGACCTGCGGGGACAGGTCTAAGGAGCAGAGCTGAGGCAGCCTGGGCTGGACTTCCCTAGGCTGGCTCACCTTGGCTCACCGAGCTGAACAAGAATAACCTAAACCGCACTGCATTCACCGGAGCAGAGCTGAGCGGAGCCAGAGAAAGCTGGGCCAGCTGACCAGGGGCTACGCTAGGCTGAGAAACAAACGGGCTACCTTGGCTCAACAGAGCTGAGCTTGTCTGATGTGTGCAAAGCTGGGCTGGGCTGAGACTGGGCTGAGCTGATCTCGATTGAATGAGCTGAGCTGGGCTGGGCTGGGCTGTACTGAGCTAAACTGGACTAAGCTGGGCTGGGTGGGCTGAACCGGGCTGAGCTGAGCTGAGCTGGGCCGATCTGGACTGGGCTGAACCAGGCTAGACTTGGCTGCACTGGGCTGAGCTGGGCTGAGCTGGGTTGAACTGGGCTGAGCTGGGCTGGGCTGAACTGGGCTGAGTTGAACTGGGCTGAGCTGGATTGAGCTGGGCCAAACTGGGCTAAATTATTCTGAGCTGGGCTGAGTCGACCTAGGCTGGACTAAGCTGGGCTGAGCTGGGCTGAACTGGGCTGGGCTGGGCTGAGCTAGACTAGACTGGACTGGGCTGAGCTGGGCTGAGATAAGCAGAGCTAAGCTAGACTGTGCTGAACTGGTTTGGCCTGGGTTGAGCTGAGCTGAGCTGAGCTGAGCTGAACTGGTCTGGGCTGGACTGAGCTGAGCTGAACTGGGCTGAGCTGGGCTGAGCTGGGCTGGGCTGGGCTATGCTAAACTGGGCTGGACTTAGCTGGACTGGGTGAACTGGGCTGAGCTGGGCTGGGCTGGACTGAACTGGGCTAAACTGGGCTGAGCTGGGCTGAGCTGCACTGGACTGAGCTGAACTGAGCTCGGCTGAGCTGGGCTGGGCTGGACTGAACTGGGCTAAACTGGGCTGAGCTGGGCTGAGCTGCACTGGACTGAGCTGGACTGAGCTGGGCTGGGCTGGGCTGGGTTGGGTTGAGCTGGGCTGGACTGAGCTGGGCTGAGCTGGGCTGAGCAGGGCTGGGCTGGACTGAACCAGGCTAAACTGGGCTGAGCTGGGCTGGACTGAGCTGGACTGAGCTGGGCTGGGCTGGACTGGGCTGAGCAGGGCTGGGCTGAACTGGACTGGACTGAGCTGAGCTAGGCTGAGATAAGCAGAGCTAAGCTGGACTGTGCTGAACTGGTGTGGCCTGGGTTGAGCTGAGCTGAGCTGAACTGGGCTGGGCTGAGCTGGGCTGAGCTGCACTGCACTGAGCTGTGTGGAGCTGGGCTGGGCTGGGCTGGGCTGAACTGAGCTGGGCTGAGCTGGGCTGAACTGGGCTGAGCTGAGCTGGGCTGGACTAAGCTAAACTGAACTGGACTGATCTGGACCGAGCTGGGCTGGGCTGAGCTGGACTGAGCTGGGCTAAGCTGGGTTGAACTGGGCTAAACTGGACTGAGCTAGGTTGAGCTGGGCTGAGCTGGGCTGAGCTGGGCTGAGCTGAGCTGGGCTGAGCTGGACTGAGCTGGACTGAGCTAAGCTAAACTGGACTGATCTGGACCGAGCTGGGCTGGGCTGAGCTGTGCTGAGCTGGGCTAAGCTGGGTTGAACTGGGCTAAACTGGACTGGGCTGAGCTGAGCTGGCCTGAGCTGGGCTGAGCTGGACTGGACTGAGCTGGGCTGAGCTGGGCTGAGCTGGGCTGAGCTGAGCTGGGCTGAGCTGGGCTGAGCTGAGCTGGGCTGAGCTGGGCTGAGCTGAGCTGGGCTGAGCTGGGCTGAGCTGAGCTGGGCTGAGCTGGGCTGAGCTGAGCTGGGCTGAGCTGGGCTGAGCTGAGCTGGGCTGAGCTGGGCTGAGCTGAGCTGGGCTGAGCTGGGCTGAGCTGAGCTGGGCTGAGCTGGGCTGAGCTGAGCTGGGCTGAGCTGGGCTGAGCTGAGCTGGGCTGAGCTGGGCTGAGCTGAGCTGGGCTGAGCTGGGCTGAGCTGAGCTGGGCTGAGCTGGGCTGAGCTGAGCTGGGCTGAGCTGGGCTGAGCTGAGCTGGGCTGAGCTGGGCTGAGCTGAGCTGGGCTGAGCTGGGCTGAGCTGAGCTGGGCTGAGCTGGGCTGAGCTGAGCTGGGCTGAGCTGGGCTGAGCTGAGCTGGGCTGAGCTGGGCTGAGCTGAGCTGGGCTGAGCTGGGCTGAGCTGAGCTGGGCTGAGCTGGGCTGAGCTGAGCTGGGCTGAGCTGGGCTGAGCTGAGCTGGGCTGAGCTGGGCTGAGCTGAGCTGGGCTGAGCTGGGCTGAGCTGAGCTGGGCTGAGCTGGGCTGAGCTGAGCTGGGCTGAGCTGGGCTGAGCTGAGCTGGGCTGAGCTGGGCTGAGCTGAGCTGGGCTGAGCTGGGCTGAGCTGAGCTGGGCTGAGCTGGGCTGAGCTGAGCTGGGCTGAGCTGGGCTGAGCTGAGCTGGGCTGAGCTGGGCTGAGCTGAGCTGGGCTGAGCTGGGCTGAGCTGAGCTGGGCTGAGCTGGGCTGAGCTGAGCTGGGCTGAGCTGGGCTGAGCTGAGCTGGGCTGAGCTGGGCTGAGCTGAGCTGGGCTGAGCTGGGCTGAGCTGAGCTGGGCTGAGCTGGGCTGAGCTGAGCTGGGCTGAGCTGGGCTGAGCTGAGCTGGGCTGAGCTGGGCTGAGCTGAGCTGGGCTGAGCTGGGCTGAGCTGAGCTGGGCTGAGCTGGGCTGAGCTGAGCTGGGCTGAGCTGGGCTGAGCTGAGCTGGGCTGAGCTGGGCTGAGCTGAGCTGGGCTGAGCTGGGCTGAGCTGAGCTGGGCTGAGCTGGGCTGAGCTGAGCTGGGCTGAGCTGGGCTGAGCTGAGCTGGGCTGAGCTGGGCTGAGCTGAGCTGGGCTGAGCTGGGCTGAGCTGAGCTGGGCTGAGCTGGGCTGAGCTGAGCTGGGCTGAGCTGGGCTGAGCTGAGCTGGGCTGAGCTGGGCTGAGCTGAGCTGGGCTGAGCTGGGCTGAGCTGAGCTGGGCTGAGCTGGGCTGAGCTGAGCTGGGCTGAGCTGGGCTGAGCTGGGCTGGGCTGAGCTGGGCTGAGCTGGGCTAAGCTGGGTTGAACTGGGCTAAACTGGACTGGGCTGAGCTGAGCTGGGCTGAGCTGGGCTGAGCTGGACTGGACTGAGCTGGGCTGAGCTGGGCTGAGCTGGACTGACCTGGGCTGAGCTGGGCTGAGCTGAGCTGGACTGGGCTGAACTGGACTGAGCTGGGCTGAGCTGGGCTGAGCTGGGCTGAGCTGGACTGGACTGAGCTGGACTGAGCTGGGCTGAACTGGACTGACCTGGGCTGAGCTGGGCTGAGCTGAACTGGACTGAGCTGGGCTGAGCTGGGCTGAGCTGGGCTAAGCTGGGCTGAGCTGGGCTGGGCTGGGCTGAGCTGGGCTGGGCTGAGCTGGGCATGGACTGAGTTGGGCTATACCAGGTTGGGTTGGGCTAAACGGGTTCAGTTAGTTGGTTTGGTCTGCCTGAGTCAAGCTTCACAGAGTTAAGCAGGGTATACAGTTTCTAGGTCCAGTGGACAACTTCAGTGAGGCTAAACTGAGTGGGACTAACCAGGGACAATAAGCCTGGCTGGTAGGCTGAGCCAAACGGAATTGAATGATTTCGGTTGAATTTGTGGACTGAACTCAGATGAGTTAGCCTGCTTGAAATTGGGTATCCTGGGCTGATGTGGGCCAGGCTGGACCAAGGCGGACTCCCTGGACCTGAGCGGGTCTGAATCAGGCAGAGCTAGTGAGCCTGGGTGTGGAGTGGGTTTGTATCACTGCTCTCAGCCATCCTGATGCAAGGCCATGTAGACTGGTCTCACTGGACTGAGTGGGCAGAATGGAGAATGAGCTGGGGTCTGGGCTCCAGGGAGGAGTCACCACCTGGGGGAGTGGAGAGGACTGATCTGGGCTCTGCTATGAATGGGGCCTGTAGTCAGGCTCCCTGGAGCCTCCACAGGTCAGGAGACGAGTCAGACAACTCTACTTTCCAAGAACCCCACATTCCTGCCACTCAGGGCTGCAGGCAGGGTGTCCTGGAAAAGGGTAAGGACGCCCCTGCTTCTGGCGGGGACATAGGGGTTCATGGGAGGGCATTCCTAGCAGACTTAGAGAACAAGAGTCCAAAACGAGCATCTATCCCCTAAGGCTGGAGGGGTCCCAGTGCCCTCCGCCCGACCCCCCACCTCTGCCCCACACTTCTCCCTCGGGCTCTGCAAGCTGGCACTGACACTGCCTCTGTCCCCACAGTCACCATCCAGGCCCCCACTGTCTTCCCCTTGGCCACCTGCTGCAAGGACACCATCACCAGTGCTGTGTCTGTGACACTGGGGTGCCTGGTCACCAGCTACTTCCCGATGCCAGTGACTGTGACCTGGGACGCAGGGTCCCTAAACAAGAGCGTCGTGACCTTCCCCGCCACCCTCCAGACCTCTGGCCTCTACACCACCAGCAGCCACGTGACCGTCTGGGGCAAGTGGGCCACACAGAAGTTCACCTGCAGTGTGGCTCACGCTGAGTCCACCACCATCAACAAGACCTTCAGCGGTGCGCCAGGGTCGGGCTGGAGGAAGGGGGCAGGCTGGGTGGGAGCAGGAGCGGGGGGGACTTGAGCTGGCATGCAGGTGCCATGGGCTCAGGGGGTGCTGATGCCACACTGCCACCTTCACCCCTAGCTTGTGCCATGAACTTCATTCCACCCACCGTGAAGCTCTTCCACTCCTCGTGCAACCCCTCCGGTGACACCAGCCACACCATCCAGCTCCTGTGCCTCATCTCCGGCTATGTCCCTGGTGACATGGAGGTCACCTGGCTGGTGGATGGGCAGAAGGCCACAGACAGGTTCTCACACATTGACCCTGGCAAACAGGAGGGCAAGGTGACCTCCACACACAGCGAGCTCAACATCACGCAGGGCGAGTGGGTGTCCCAGAAGACCTACACCTGCCAGGTCACCTACCAAGGCTTCATCTTTGAGGACAATGCTCGCAAGTGCACAGGTATGGCTCCCCCATCCCCTCCGACACCCAGACACAGGGGCTCAGAGAGGAGGCCTGAGCCACACCCTCATGCAGCCCCTCCCATGCCCCGACCACC
>NW_027528358.1:16583-36973 GCF_008692635.1 Crocuta crocuta
GCAGAGTCCGAGCCCCGAGGCGTGAGCACCTACCTGAGCCCGCCCAGCCCTCTTGACCTGTACGTCCACAAGTCGCCCAAGATCACCTGCCTGGTGGTGGACCTGGCCAGCATGAAGGGCATGACCCTGACCTGGTCCCGGGAGAGCGGGGAACCCGTGCACCCAGACTCACTGGTCAATAAGACTCAGTACAACGGGACTATCACCGTCACCTCGACCCTGCCGGTGGATGCCACTGACTGGGTTGAGGGGGAGACCTACCAGTGCAAGGTGACCCACCCGGACCTGCCCAAGGACATCGTGCGCTCCATCGCCAAAGCCCCCGGTGAGCCACGCAGGCCTGGGGAGGCGGGCGGGCCCCCTGTGCTGCAGCCTGGGCTGACCCCGCCTCTGTCCGCAGGCCGGCGTGCCCCCCCGGAGGTGTACGTGTTCCTGCCGCCCGAGGGGGAGCCGGAGGCCAAGGACAAAGTCACCCTCACATGCCTGATTCAGAACTTCTTCCCCCCGGACATCTCAGTGCAATGGCTTCGAAACGATAGCCCCGTTGGGGCAGAACAGCAGGCCACCACGTGGCCCCACAAGGCCACCGGCCCCAGCCCTGCCTTCTTTGTCTTCAGCCGCCTCGAGGTTAGCCGGGCAGACTGGGAGCAGAGGAATGTGTTCACCTGCCAAGTGGTGCACGAGGCGCTGCCCGGCTCTCGGATGATCAAGAAATCCGTGTCTGAAAACCCTGGTAAATGATGCCCATCCTCCTGCATACCCCTCCCCCCCGAGCTCCACCCTCCTGGTGCGGGGCAGGGGCCAGCTGGATCTTCTGTCTGTCATTGTCAATAAACACCGCAGTGCCTGCTCAGAGGCCTGAGCGCACCCATTCTTGGGGGTGAGCGGGGCTGCAGGAGGAAGGGACCCCCAGGAGAGGGGGCAGGAGGCGGTGCTCTGTCCACCATCATCATCCATGCCACGGCCCCTCCCCGCCACTATGGGTCCTACTCCATAAAGGGTCCCAAAAGCCACAGGGTGGTCTCAGGGGAGGGACCACAGACCCTCAGTGAGCCCATGGCCCCTCCCTCTGCTGGAGGCCACAGAGACCTCAGCCTCCACCCTCAGCCTCCTGCCTGCCCCTCTGGACACAGACAAGCCCCTGGATCCCCAGGCCAGCTGCACATACACAGGCCCTTTGATGGAGAAATGGGCCAAGTCAGACTCCCACTCAGGTACCTACACACAGAAACCCCCGAAGGCCCCTTCACCGCCACCTCCCTCACACAGGAGGACCCGTACCCAGCCTGCTCACACACCCAGCCTCTAACCGCCCCGTCCTACTTACACACACGGTCACAGCAGGCCAGGATCAATGCCCAGTGCCCCATGTTACCGCTCAGCCTCACTCCACCCTGGATCGATGCCGGGGATGCACCCACCCAGCCCTCACATGCACATTCGCGCGAGCCTCACAGCAAGTCCACGGCAGCTCCACCATCACCACCAACCACACGTGGCGGATGTCCCGCATGCTCACACGTGGCCTCCCACGGCATGCCCTCTCACCCGGGCTGCACCCAAGCCCTGCCTCCCTGTCACACCTGGACCACTGGATCCAACATGGACATGGAGAGCCCTCCCACCCCAAACTCCCCTCATGGCCCGGGCCTCCTCAGTCCAGCCCCTCCATCAGCTGCACCCCCGGATGAACACACACACGCACACATGCACACACAAGGACACACACACACCTACAGTGTGGGCTGTGTCCTCGGCTCCCACTGGGCCATGCCCCAGAACAGGCTGCTGGCCCCATCCCAGGGCTAGAGGCCGCGGAGGTCAGAGCCAAGGTCCAAGCCCGTACAGCCCTGGACCCCCTGCTCCCGTCATGCTCACACACACACACAAGTACCCACCGTACCCATCTGGCCCACACGTTGTGGACACAAGCCCACACTAGCTTGTGCAGTACACGGGGAGTCCGAGGGCCGTGCACAACAACCTCACTCTGCAGAGTGGGAGCCCAGCCGTGCAGGGAGAGTGGGGCCAGGGCAGGAGGGGCCAGGAGACTGGGGACCGAGGGGAGCGCAGTGTAGGGCCAGGTAGCAGCCCCGGGCATCTCAGGCCTAAGCAAGGTCCCCAGCGCCCAGCCAGCCCCTCAGAGCACCAGCTTCGTTGACTCCCGGGGCTACCCCAGGTCCTGTGAGCTGGGCTACAGAGCTCAGACCCCTCAGGGCTCAGGGCGGGCGGCCGTC
This sequence comes from Crocuta crocuta, assembly GCF_008692635.1. Classification (NCBI taxonomy): domain Eukaryota; kingdom Metazoa; phylum Chordata; class Mammalia; order Carnivora; family Hyaenidae; genus Crocuta; species Crocuta crocuta. The sequence goes on from NW_027528358.1 coordinate 18,821, forward strand.
CATGCACAGTTCAGAGAGGTCCTCGTGGGCCAACATCGGTAAAGCTCAGTGGGGACGGGGCTGGGGATGCCAGGCCGGGGGGCCATAGGCCATGCAGTGGGCAGCAAAGCAGCTGGGGGTGGGGGTCAAGAGAGGGCCAGTCACTCCCACACAGCCACTGGCCAACTTGGGGGGCTTTGGCCCCCGGGCCCCCGAGGGGCAGCTGCAGAGCAGGCTGGACAAGGCCGTCTGCCCTCCAGCCACCAGCAGGGCTGCGGAGACCAGGGCGTCTTGTGTCTACCTCCTCGGGGGGGTTGGGCCCGCCATGGCCCCTGGCACATGCAGATGTGGGGCAGGGAGGGCTGACTGGCCGGTGCCTGCAGAGCTGGAACTCCAGGACCTGTGTGCGGACGCGGCTGAGAGCGACGAGCTGGACGAGCTGTGGACCAGCCTACTGGTCTTCATCACCCTGTTTCTGCTCAGCGTGAGCTACGGGGCTGCCACCACCCTCTTCAAGGTGGGAGCACAGAGGTCCCTGGGGCGGGGCGGGGCGGGGGGGGCAGCTGTCCTCACGTGCGCCCTCCCCCAGGTGAAGTCGGTACTCGCCACTGTCCTGCAGAAGCCGCAGACCTTCCAGGACTACGCAAACATCATGCGGCCGGTGGAGTAGCCAGGAGCCAGAGCAGCGAGGCCACGCTTCCCCCTCCCCTCCCCCTTCCCCCCTCCTCGCCCCGTGTCTGAAGCAGTCTGCCTGCCCTGGGGGGTGGGGGGAAGCACAGCACACAAACCCCCAGAGGAGCCAGAGCCCAAGACCCAACCACTACCACACAGGCATCCAGAAAGTTCTAGGTCAGCTCCAAGGTCCAAGGCACCGATGGGACCTGTCAATCACAACCCCTACCCTCCCCACTTAGGGACAAGCCGCAGAAGAGCATCGGTCCCAAAAAGTGACCTGGGGTCAGGGGCCACTCCTGTTCTCAGTGAACAACCCCCAAAGCACGCTGAGGGGGAAGTCCATGGCCCCGCCCACCCGAGTCCCGAGCCAAAAAAGGACTAAGAGCCCAAGCCCAGACTCAGCCTGACCTCTGTGCCACCAGGTCCACGGGCCTTGCCCCTCTGCCCAGCCTTCCCCACGTCCACTCGCAGCACCCGCCCCTGCAGAATGCAGGGCTATGGGCAGGGCTCCCAGTGGGAGGAGGGTCTCACAGCAGGAGCTGCCCAGGGGCCCACCTGGGCCAGCCCCTCCCAACCCGTCCACCCAGCCTCCTGTGACCGCTGGCTCCTGGCTTGGCGACGCTCTCGCCCTGTTTCCTTCATTTTGAGTTTCTTATTAAAGTGCCTTCTTACAAATCCGTCACCTGAGCACATTTTGGGAGTGGTCCGTGCCATCCTGCTGGGGTGGTGGAAGGCAGGTCCCCCCAAGGATGTGGACAAGGGGCCAGAGGGAAGGGGCCGAGGTTAGTTCTGGGCTTGAAGACCCAGGGGACCAGCCAGGCGCTCCCTGCAAGAGTCCCTCTGATGCCCCCAGACACCCCAGCTCGGTGCCCATCACATCCGCTCTGCTGCTCTCCAGACTCACACCCCTTCCCATGAAGTGAACACAATGGGCTCCCAGAGGCAGACCCGAAGCAGCTGCCTCTACAGCCCGTGCAGGAGGCCACAGGAACACAGCAGCACAACCACCTAGGTCAGGGCCGGCATCAGCTTCCAGCGACCACGAGTCACCCACCCTGTCTGTCCACCCACTGAGCACACACAGGCCAATCCTTGGCCCCCATCCACCAGCCAGCCTGGATGTCCCAGTACGTTGAGCGAGACACAAAAGCAAACAAGAGCTGTCTGGGGCTGGCCACAGCCATCTTCAAGGAGAAACCTGATGAGCCTGGAAGGCAGGAGCCAAGATGCCGGTGAGACAGCCAGCTGGCCAAGGACAGTGGTGGGCATGAATCTGTGTCCCCTCTTCAGAATAAAGTGGTAGTTTCCTGGGTGGAGAGACTTTCCCAGAAGGGTCTCTACAAAGTCCACTGGAAATTGGGGGAGAACACGTGAACACACACAATGAAAAGTAGGATTCCTTCACATACAAAGAGTGTTCAGGAACAAATGAAGGAAAGAGTGAGCAGTGGGTTCTTCAGAGAAAGGAAAAACCAAATAGCCAATAATAAGAAGATATTTCACTAACTACAAAAGTCACACTGAGGAGGAAGCCAGGGAGGGGCAGCCCTCTCAGGCCTGTGTGAGGACGTGTGATTTGTTAGGACCAGTGCTCAGAGCCATGGCTGCGTTCCCAGCGCACAAATGCCCAGACCCTCTGGAAAGGAGATTCTACTCGTGGAGCTGGCCTTCCACAGAGAGCCTCCCCTCCCTGTCCCATGTCACACGGGCTCCGACACAGACGAGGAATGGAAATGAGTAACAGCAAGTGCGCAGCCTGTGGGCAGAAAGCCCAGGACTGGGCAGCTCTGACATGCGTTTGGAGACACAGAGGATGTGGTCTAAACGGAACGTCAAGGAAGCCAGGCAGGGTGGGAGGTGGGACGGGACAAGGCCACACCACAGCCCACTGCACACTCACATGCAGACACACACAATCCCAGGAGACCAGGCCCCACACTGATAAAAATACAGGAGGTATTCAGCTTTAAGCTCTTCCTGAGCTCCCAGGAAGGCCCTACTGTGGCAAAGTCCAGAACGACCTGACCAGACTTCCCAGCAGAGGCTCCTTCTCTGCCCTGAGCTCCCATAAGGTTGGAGCCTGACGAAAACAGGACATGAGTCTGTGACTTTCTAGAATGTTCTTCATCATGAAGATCTATAATTCTTCATGTGAGAAACCCCCACACTAAAGGTTGCTTCCTGAGCGAGTGTGGGTCCCAGAAGCTGCCTCACTTGAGCTCCAGTAAATCCTTTCTCCTTTTTCTCTAAAATTGTACAAAAGGGGTGCAGGGTGGAACGTGTCCTGTATTTTCTATATGGGTTCCAGGGCATGGGCACACCAAGTGTGGGGGGAAATACTGAGGCCATGGAACCTGGATATCATGCAAAATTATAGATAGACAGATAGATGATAGATAGACAGATAGATGATAGATAGATAGATAGATAGATAGACTGATAGATAGACTGATAGATGGATAGACAGACTGACAGACAGACTGATAGATAGACTGAGAGACAGACTGATGATAGATAGACTGATAGATAGACAGATAGATAGATAGATAGATAGATAGATCTATAGATAGAGTAAAATTTTTTAGTTTTGTTATTTTGCACCGACAAGACCCACCCTCACATGCAAGTTTCTCACAGCCCACAGCCTAGGTCCTTCCTCCCATCTCCTGGGCTGGAGGCTCCCTGACGGCAGAGCTGAGTGTCCTCTGTCTCTGACTTGTGCCCCAGATCGTGAGCCCCGCCCCATGGACCCAAGAACGAGGACAAGGGCTCGGTTCACATGGGCCCCCTGGGAGCCAGACACCGCTGCTCACGGGCGGAATGTGTGCCCCTCAAGCTTGGGAGAACAGGGTGCTGGTCATCCGTCAGGAGGGGCCAGCAGAGGCCTGTCTCACTGGGAGCACAGCCTGAGAGCAGGGCGGGGGAGGACAGTCCCAGCATTAAGAGGCTGCCTTCTCAGGGCCCCCTCTGTCCCTCCTTTTCTTTTCTTACGAACCCACCACAGAAGGCTGAACGGTGGCCCCCAAAAGCTATACCCACGGCCTAATCCGTGGAATCTGTGAATGTGACTTTATTTGGGAAAAGGGCCTTTGCAGATGTGATTAAACGCCTTAAGATGAGATTGTCCAGGCCCTAAACCTGGTGGCAGGTGACGTTACAAGAGGGAGAAGACGAGAGACCAGACGCAGAGAAGCCACGTGAAGACAGAAGCAGAGACCGAAGAGACACAGCCCCAGCCCCAGGGGTGCTTGGGGCCCCAGGGGCTGGAAGAGGCAGGGAGGACCCCGCCTAGATCTCCAGAGCTGGGAGAGTAAATTTCCGTTGTTTGAAGACCCTCAGTCCGTGGTCCTTGGTCACAGCAGCCGCAGGACACCTGGACCCCCAGCCAGCAGGACTCAGCCAAGCAGAAGGCCCTTCTCCTTTAAGAAAAGCCCAGGAAAGACTCCCTGGCTCTTTCCACCCCCAACAGGACCCTCACGCTGGGCACAGCCCCCGACACACGGAAGGTGCTCAGTCAGTCTTGACTGAGCGCACTTCAGACCTCTTTCCTAAGTCCAGGTCCTTTCACCCACAGCAGCGACCAGGTTGGACAGGACCCTGATATCACATGTCGGGTCCAGTGACACCTCCTCTTCTGCCCTGTGTCCCAGGCTATCTGTGCCCATGGTGCCCACGTGTGAGTGCCCAAGCTGGGGCACAAGGGGGCTGAGGGAGAAGGTGGCCTACTGAGTCTGCCCGACCCGTCTCTCACTCCCCCTGCTCTCTGGGGCACAGGCTGCTTCTGGGAGGAACCCCAGTGCTTCGGACTCTCAGATGCTGGGGGGCTCCTGGGGTTTATAACAAAACCCCCAGAGTTCCCTTGAGCCAGGCCATGGTGTGTCTGTGCCATCCTGGGCTCCCCTCGCTGCACCCATCTCTCCTCTGCCTCCTGGCTTGCCCTGACCCCCCTTCCTTGGGCCGTCAGAGCCCCCCAGGAGAAAAGCACTGGCAGACACCTCCATCGAGCCTGAGGCTTGCTGCCACTCCCCCTGGTGGCATCCTTCATGGAAGGGGGCCATCACTTCCTGTGTGTGGCTCCAGAACCTTCTGTGCATGAAGAAGTGAATGATCAAATGGGCACAGACACAAGCTGGGCCTGATCTGCACCAGGGAGGGCCAGGCAGGGTGCATGGGAGCAGACAACCTAGAAGCTCGGGCAGCCGGTGGGAGAGCTCTGTCTCCGGAGGGTGGGGCAGAGGCTGGCCCTGCCCCCTGGGCTCCAAGCTCCCAGACAGGGACAGCCCCCATGCCCTCACCTCAGCCATACCCTGGGCCCCAGCTGATCAAGGGACTGGCCGAGGAAGGGCGGCCACTGATCCCAGCCAGGCTGGAGTGGCTCTTCACCCTCCCCCTCCCCTGGCTCGCCAGGGGTCACTCTGGTCAAGCGCTGTCCCTCCAGGCCCCACCCCTGCAGCCCTTCACTCCATCTCCACCTCTGAGACTGTCTCTACCCCAGTGTCCCTGAGCCCTGACTGTCTATTCCAGCCTTTGCTCCCTTGCCTCTCAGGCCTCAACCAGCCACATGGAGCCATTACCCCCAGCAGGGCACCTGCCTTTGCACCCACATGACCTCAGGCAAGAGTCAGCCTCCAGGGGGTCGTACAGGCCAGGCCACACACACCTGGCCCCGCCACAGCCAGACCACAGCCCAGACATGACGTGGAGGCGAGCAGCCACCACTGGTGGGACAGGAAGTGGGCAAGTGACCCCATCTGTGGGCCAGACACAGGCAGGCAGGCCCTCCCAGCCCACCCCTCACAGCCTCAGCCGGCTGACAGCAGCGGATGACCCAGAGCAGGACAGGGCCTGCTGAGAGCCTGCGGCCATCAGGTAGGACTGCAGAGCCCGAGTCCCTCCTCAACTCCGGTCCTCTTGGGAGGCAGACAGATGGACATAGAGCCCTGGGCCACCTGGCCAAGGGAGGCCTGAGCCTCTCAGATGCAATAGACCCCCCAGCAGACTTGAGCAGGTGGGTCAAGGTGTGGTTCAGGCCTCATCTCCTCAGTCAGCCCACCCTGAACCCTCCTATGCCCTAGAGGACGGAGAGCAGATGGAGAAACAAGGATGGGCAGGACGCCCCAGATCACAGAGCCGAGCTGTCACAGACACAGTTAGCTAGGCGACTGTGAGCTGGGCTGAGCTGGGCTGAACTGGGCTGGCCTGGGCTGAGCTGGGCTGAACTGAGCTGAACTGAGATGAACTGGGCTGAGCTGAGCCGAACTGAACTGAGCTGAGCTGGGTTCAGCTGGGTTGAGCTGTGCTGGGCTGAGCTGGGCTGAGCTGGGTTGAGCTGGGCTGGGTTGAGCGGAGCTGAGCGGAACTGGGTTGAGCTGAGCTGACTGAGCTGGGCTGAACTGGGCTGAACTGAGCTGGGCTGGATTGAGCTGGGCTGAGCTGGGCTGGACTGAGCTGAGTTGAGCTGAGTTGAGCTGGGCTGAGCTGAGCTGAGCTTGGCTGAACTGGGCTGAGCTGAGCTGGGTTGAGCGGAGCTGGGCTGAACAGGGCTGAGCTGGGTTAAGCTGAGCTGAGCTGGGTTGAGCTGAGCTGGGCTGAGCTGGGCTGAACTGCGCTGAGCTGAGCCGAACTGAGTTGGGTTGAACTAGGCTGAGCTGAGCTTGGCTGAACTGGGCTGAGCTGGATTGAGCTGGGCTGAGCTGGGCTGGGCTGAACCGGGCTGAGCTGTGCTGAACTGGGCTGAGCTGAGCTGAGCTGAGGTGGGTTGAGCTGGGCTGGGCTGAGCTGGGTTGAGCTGGGCTGAACTAGTCTGAGCTGGGTTGAGCTGAGCTGGGTTGAGCGGAGCTGAGCGGAACTGGGTTGAGCTGAGCTGACTGAGCTGGGCTGAACTGGGCTGAACTGAGCTGGGCTGGATTGAACTGGGCTGAGCTGGGCTGGACTGAGCTGAGTTGAGCTGGGTTGAGCTGGGTTGAGCTGGGCTGAGCCGAGCTGAGCTGAGCTTGGCTGAACTGGGCTGAGCTGGGCTGGGTTGAGCAGAGCTGGGCCGAACAGGGCTGAGCTGGGTTAAGCTGAGTTGAGCTGAGCTGAATTAAGCTTGGCTGAACTGGGTTGAGCTGGGCTTAGCTGGGCTGAGCTGGGCTGAACTGGGCTGAGCTGAGCTGAGCTGGGACTGAGCTAGGCTGAGCTGGACTGAATTGGACTGAGCTGGGCTGAGCTGGGCTGAGCAGGGTTGATCTGGGCTGAGCTGGGCTAAGCTGGGCTGAGCAGGGTTGAGCTGAGCTGGGCTGAGCTGGGCTGAGCTGGGCTGAGCTGGGCTGAGCTGAGTTGAACTGGGCTGAGCTGGGTTGAGCTGGGCTGAGCTGGGCTGAGCTGGACTAAGCTAAGCTAAACTGGACTGATCTGGGCTGAGCTGGGCTAAGCTGGGTTGAACTGGGCTAAACTGGACTGAGCTGGGTTGAGCTGTGCTGAGCTGGGCTGAGCTGAGCTGGGCTGAGCTGGGCTTAGCTGTGCTGAACTGGGCTGAGCTGGGCTGAGCTAAACTGGGCTGAGCTGGGCTGAACTGGGCTGAGCAGGGTTGAGCTGAGCTGGGCTGAACTGGGCTGAGCAGGGTTGAGCTGAGCTGGGCTGAACTGGGCTGAGCAGGGTTGAGCTGAGCTGGGCTGAACTGGGCTGAGCAGGGTTGAGCTGAGCTGGGCTGAACTGGGCTGAGCAGGGTTGAGCTGAGCTGGGCTGAACTGGGCTGAGCAGGGTTGAGCTGAGCTGGGCTGAACTGGGCTGAGCAGGGTTGAGCTGAGCTGGGCTGAACTGGGCTGAGCAGGGTTGAGCTGAGCTGGGCTGAACTGGGCTGAGCAGGGTTGAGCTGAGCTGGGCTGAACTGGGCTGAGCAGGGTTGAGCTGAGCTGGGCTGAACTGGGCTGAGCAGGGTTGAGCTGAGCTGGGCTGAACTGGGCTGAGCAGGGTTGAGCTGAGCTGGGCTGAACTGGGCTGAGCAGGGTTGAGCTGAGCTGGGCTGAACTGGGCTGAGCAGGGTTGAGCTGAGCTGGGCTGAACTGGGCTGAGCAGGGTTGAGCTGAGCTGGGCTGAACTGGGCTGAGCAGGGTTGAGCTGAGCTGGGCTGAACTGGGCTGAGCAGGGTTGAGCTGAGCTGGGCTGAACTGGGCTGAGCAGGGTTGAGCTGAGCTGGGCTGAACTGGGCTGAGCAGGGTTGAGCTGAGCTGGGCTGAACTGGGCTGAGCAGGGTTGAGCTGAGCTGGGCTGAACTGGGCTGAGCAGGGTTGAGCTGAGCTGGGCTGAACTGGGCTGAGCAGGGTTGAGCTGAGCTGGGCTGAACTGGGCTGAGCAGGGTTGAGCTGAGCTGGGCTGAACTGGGCTGAGCAGGGTTGAGCTGAGCTGGGCTGAACTGGGCTGAGCAGGTTTGAGTTGGGCTGGACTTGGCTGGGTTGAGCTGAGCTGAGCTGGGTTGAACTAGGCTGAGGTGGGCTGAGCTGAACTGAGCTGGGCTGAGCTGGCCTGAGCTGTGCTGAACTGGGCTGAACTGGGCTGAGCTGGGCGGAGCTGAACTGGGCTGAGCTGGGCTGAACTGGGCTGAGCAGGGTTGAGCTGAGCTGGGCTGAACTGGGCTGAGCAGGTTTGAGTTGGGCTGGACTTGGCTGGGTTGAGCTGAGCTGAGCTGTGCTGAACTAGGCTGAGCTGGGCTGAGCTGAGCTGGGCTGAACTGGGCTGAGCAGGGTTGAGCTGGGCTGGACTTGGCTGGGTCGAGCTGAGCTGAGCTGAGCTGAACTGAGCTGAGCTGGCCTGATCTGAGCTGGGCTGAGCTGTGCTGAACTGCGCTGAACTGGGCTGAACTGGGCTGAGCAGGGTTGAGCTGGGCTGGACTTGGCTGGGTTGAGCTGAGCTGAGCTGAGCTGAACTGGGCTGAGCTGAACTGGGCTGAGCTGAACTTGGCTGAGCTGGGCTGAACTGGGCTGAGCAGGGCTGAGCTGGGCTGGACTTGGCTGGGTTGAGCTGAGCTGAGCTGGGCTCACCTGGGCTGAGCTGGACTGAGCTGAGCTGGGCTGGGATGCATGGGAAGGAGTAGTTTGGGTTTGTGTCAGCCCCCAGAGGTCTGGGCTTCAGCCCAGTGGCCCCTGTGTTCTTCTGGTGCACGAGGGCCATGCTACTTCCGTTGCAGCCATGGTGCCGGGTCCCCTCACCGGCCTGAGGCTACTGGACCTGTACAGAGGGCACCATGCCTGTGCTCCCTGTTCCAGCAGGGACACTCCAGCACTGAACTGCCATTAAGCCTCTGACCTCCAAGACCTCTTGGACCACAGAGGTCGACTGTCACTGATCTGGAGGCTGGGGGTGGGTGGTTGGATGGGGATCCCGGCTGGTTAGTGGGAGGGGGTCCCTGAGGAAGAGACCTCGTCTCTTGCCCTGTGCTGCCTCTTGCACAGCCAACAGGCCCCAGGGCAGACTCACTTCAAGCCAGGACTGCTCTGGCCGGGCCTGGGCCCCCGCTCTGGGCCCACGTCTCGTGATCCCCGCAGCCCAGCAGAGAGCACGCCTGTGCCCACTGCGGACTCAGCCAGGGAGTGAGAGGGCCATGCTCAATAACCACAACCACAGACCCTGTCTGGGAGTGGCCTGCACCAGAGGCCTTCTCACAGGAACGTGTCCAGGCCCTCATGCTAGAACCCTGACGAGCATGTTCAGAAACAGGGCAAGTGGGCCCAGGCATCCGGCTCGGACACCGGGTCCAGGGCACATGAGCTGAAGGACCTTGGGGCCGTCACTAACCCTGTCTGTGCCATGTTCCTCCAGGGTAAAGGGGAAACGGGCTTCATCCTGGGCCTGTGAGGCTGTGTCGCAGGTCCGGGCAGCACGGGTCCCCCCCTCACAGAGCATCCTGTGTTGCAGAGTCCAAAACCAGCCCCCAAGTCTTCCCACTGAGCCTCAGGAGCAGTGACATAGGGGAGAAAGTGGTCATCGCCTGCCTGGTCCAGGGATTCTTCCCAGCCGAGCCCGTGACAGTGACTTGGAGCCCCAGCAAGGTCGGCGCGTCCATCACGAACTTCCCCGCAGTGAAGTCTGCTTCTGGGAACCTGTACACCATGAGCAGCCAGCTGACGCTGCCAGCCAACGAGTGCCCTAAGGGCACATCCATAGAATGCCGCGTGGAGCACGATTCCGTCGCCAGCAAGCCTGTGCCTGTGCCCTGCGAAGGTAGAGGGCAGGCTGGGGCGGGGCGGGGGCCTCCACATTCTCACTCTGACCCACCACCGGGAACTCCCTTGGGACGAGAGTGGGCTGCCAGGCTGGGACCCTAGTAAGTGGCCAAGATGGGCCCAGGGGAAGGAGCTGGAGGGAAGGGGAGGGGAGGCGGGCAGAGTGGCTCGCTGACCTGCTTGGCTGTTCCCTCAATTATAGCTGACCTCCCGAGTTGCCCCACGTGCTGCCAGCCCCAGCTGACACTACACAAGCCCGCCCTCGAGGACCTGCTTCTGGGCTCCAACGCCAGCCTCACGTGCACACTGAGCGGCCTGATAAAGTCCAAGGGTGCCGTCTTCTCCTGGACGCCCTCGGGTGGGAAGGAGGCCATCCAGAAGCCCCCGGAGCGTGACTCGTGCGGCTGCTACAGTGTGTCCAGTGTCCTTCCAGGCTGCGCTGAGCCGTGGAACAGTGGGAAGACCTTCTCCTGTACCGCCACCCACCCCGAGTTCAAGGAACCAAAAACTGCCACCATCAGGAAAGACTCAGGTGGGCCCAGACCCTGACTGTGAGGTGTTGCTAGGCAACTCCTCGGCCTGCCTCCTCCTTGAGCCCCTAACCCACATTTTACTAGAGGACACTGAGGCATGGGGTGCCCAGACCCCTAACCCGGCTCTCTGCCCTCCAGGGAACACTTTCCGGCCCCAGGTCCACCTGCTGCCGCCGCCGTCGGAGGAGCTGGCCCTCAATGAGCTGGTGTCGCTGACGTGCCTCGTGCGGGGCTTCAGCCCCGAGGACGTGCTGGTGCGGTGGCTGCAAGGGTCCCAGGAGCTGTCCCGCGAGAAGTACCTGACCTGGGGGCCCCTGCGGGAGCCTGGCCAGAGCGTCCCCACCTTCGCGGCCACCAGCGTGCTGCGGGTGTCAGCCGAGGACTGGAAGCAGGGGGAGAAGTTCTCCTGCATGGTGGGTCACGAGGCCCTGCCCCTGGCCTTCACCCAGAAGACCATCGACCGCCTGGCGGGTAAACCCACCCACGTCAACGTGTCTGTGGTCATGTCGGATGTGGAAGGCGTCTGCTACTGAACTGCCCACCCGCCCCTCCCTGAATAAACTCCGTACTGGCCCAAAGCAGCCCCGCGCTTCCCTCAGGCTGCCTGTCTGTCCATATCCGGGTCTGCGGCCGAGGCAGGGGCAGGGCCCACGGAAGGGGGAGCTCCTGCTGCCATGACTCTTTCGGGCCTCACTTTCCTTGCTCGGCCTGCACATCTGTGTGTGCGTGTGTGCGTGTGCGTGTGTGTGCGTCTGCACGTGGAGCACAGCAAAGCAAGCTGGGAGCCAAACCCGAGGTTGACCGTCAGCGAGGTGGGCACAGCCCAGTGGGTCCCGAGCAGCGGGGACCACGGAAGTCCTCAGTGGGCAGGTGACGTGGTCATTTGGATCTCAGAAAATGCCTCTAGGGGCAGCCGTGAGGGACCAGAGAGAGGCCGTGAGGGACCAGGGGAGCAGGTGGCCAGTGAGGAGGCTGGTGTCGCCATCAGGGGTCACGGCAGGGATGAGGGGAGACACCGCGGGTGGTGACGCGCACACAGTTGTGGGACAGCCCCACTGACACACACCACGAGAGAGCCGCCCTGCAGCAGACGGCTCTGCATGCAGCACACACATACACACAGTCTCCCCCATGCTCACGCTCACACTCACGCTCACACTCACGCACACACGTCCAGGAGCAGGAAGCTCACAGCCCAGACCAGGCTCCAGGGAGGCAAGGGGGGTCCCTGCCCAAGATTCCCCATCTTCCCCATGTGCTCCCCGGGCACAGCTCAGGGCCCAATTCCACAGACCCTCCCAGGCAGCCCCTGCCCCCTGCCTGCCCCCAGACTCAGATCTCCCATCCCCTCCTCAGCCCAAGTATGGGTAGGGCAGGGACGGGCTGCAGAGGGCTGAGGAGGGACAGCTCCCCCCAGGGCCCCTCTGCAGCTGCGGGAGGCAGTCCCGTGGCCACTGTGGGACACCTGGCGGTACAGCTCCCACAAGGGGGCAGCGGGGCCCTTGCTCTCGTCTCACACACCTCCGGGGCTTCCCCAGGGGACCTGGCTTCGGCTTCCTCCCACTACTCCCAGAGCCAAAGTGATCTGGGGGCCCTGCCTACACGGCCACTGCTCCCCTCTCAAAGGTCCGGCCACCAAGACAGCCAGTGCCTGGTCCAGAGAAAGAGCTTCCTAAAGAGATGAGGGAGAGGAAGAGTGAATAGATGAGGGGGACAGCAGGCAGACAGGCAGACACAACACAGGACATGTGGTGGATGGAAGGGTGGACAGACAGGTGGATGGGTAGGAGGAAGGAGAGGGATGGACCGACGGACGGAAGGGTGGATGATTGGCTGTGTCGGCGTGTGGCAAGCAGGTCCAAATCCCATGTGCCCTGAGACCCTGAAGACAGCCCCTGCTGATGGTCTTCACCGGGGCCTCCCTCAACTCCTTGTCGTTCATTAGCCACACCCCCTGGGAAGGCAGCGTGCCCACCCAGTCGCCGCAGACCCAGAGCTCTGTCTAACTCCGGAGCACCTCAGGGTGGCCTGCCTGGTCCTCTCTGACCCCACCCAGGGCCCAGACCAAGGCCAAGCCAAGAGCACAGGGCTTGCTGAGGGCCGGTGAGCACACAGACAGGGCTGGGGTCCAGGAGGTCTTGGGCCTGAGCTCTATTTAGAGCAGCAGAGATGGGGGGCCTTAGGTGTCTAAAGAACTCAGGGGTCGCAGCCCCTTCCCTGGCACCTGTCGCCTCATCCTCCCTGAGGCAGCACGTCCTGAGAGAGGGCACCCCACTGTCCCGACCCCAAGGAGTGTGGGAGGGGCAGGCATGGGCTCACCCCCACCCGTGCAGACATGGGTCTGTCAGACTCTCAGTGTCTTGCAGATTGCCAGGAGCCACTTCCCTGGCTGGTGCTGGACGTGCCGCAGGAGGACCTGGAGGAAGACGCCCCGGGAGCCAGCCTGTGGCCCACCACGGTCACCCTGCTCACGCTCTTCCTACTGAGTCTCTTCTACAGCACAGCGCTGACTGTGACAAGCGTGCGGGGCCCAGCCGACAGCAGAGAGGGCCCCCAGTACTGAGCAGAAGCTGCCAGGCACACAGGCGGGGGTGAGGAGGCAGAGCGGCAAGCTGACGGGACAGGGTACTCGGCCACCAGGGCATCTGCCTATTCCCCACCCTCAGGGGGGAGCTGGCCTCCCAGGGAGGTGATCCCCTCACAGACCCTGAGGATACGGGCAGTCCTGGGGTCAGGGCCTCAATGTACCCCAGCGGGATCTGGGAGTTAGCTTCCCCTGAAGTCATTGCAGGATTCAACCTGTCTCCCTTGAGGGCAAGCCAGGGTGGGGACAGGGCATTGGCAAGGAACTCCCCTGGACCCTGACCCCACTGTGTTTGCAGGAAGGAGTCTGGAGGAGCCTCCGGAAAGCCCAGCTGGATGTCAGAGCTCAGCCCCGCTCAGAAGCTGCCCGCCCACCCCCACACACAGGCCTTGCTGGTGCAATAAACTGATCCCAAAGGCAAAGGTTCTCAGACTCTGAATGAGAGGAGGGAAAGGAGAGGGACAGAGGCTTGGGAGAGGGGACACCTGCCTCAAGGCCCAGGGTGGAGGCCCTTCACCTAGAGCCCACCTGATCTGCTCCTGCGTAAGGCACAGGCACAGGACAAGAGCTGTCCTTCACCAAGGACAGTAAGAAGCAAGACCTCTCCCAAGAACAGCACCCTGCACCCTGGTCCTCATCATTGGGCCCTTGTCATGGTCACTGAGCCCAAATCATGATCATTGAGACCTGGTCATGATCACTGAGCACTGGTCCTCATCACTGGGCCCTAGTCTTGGTCACTGTGAACTGGTCCTGGTTACTGAGCCCTGGTTATGATCACTGGGCCCTTATCCTGGTCACCGAGCCCTAGCCCTGGTCACTGACACCTGGCTATGATCACTGGGCCCTGGTCCTGCTCACTGAGCCCTGGTTATGATCACTGGGCCTTGGTCCTTATTACTGAGCCCTGGTCCTCATCACTGGACACTAGTCCTGGTCACTATGGCCTGGTCCTGGTCACTGAGCTCTGGTCCTGATCACTGAACCCTAGTCCTTGTGACTGAGTCCTGGTCCTTGTCACTGGGTCCTGGTCCTGGCACTGGGCCTTGATTGTGGTCACTGAGCCTTGGTTCTAATCACTAAGCCATGGTCCTGGCCACTGAGCCCAAGTCCCAATCATTGGGCCTGGCCCTAGTCACTGAGCCCTGGTCCTGACATTGCTCCCTGGTTCTCATCACTCAGCCCTGGTCCTAGTCACTGTGACCTGATCTAATCACTGTGCCCTGGTCCTGATTATTTTATTCTGATCACTTATCCATGGTCCTCAACACTGAACCCTGTTCCTGATCGCTGGTCCCTGGTCTGATGACTGAGCCTGGCCCTGGTCACTGAGCCCTGGTCTTGGTCACTGAGCCCTGGTCCTGGTCACTGGGCCCTGGTACTGATCACTGAGCCTTAGTCCTAGTCACTGAGCCTGGTCCTGATCACTGAACCCTGGTCCTGGTCACTGGGCCCTGGTACTGATCACTGAGCCTTAGTCCTGGTCACTGAGCCCTAGTCCTAGTCACTGAGCCATGGTCCTGATCACTGAACCCTGGTCCTGGTCACTGAGCCATGGTCCTGATCACTGAGCCTTGTCCTGATCACTGAGCCTTAGTCCTGGTCACTGAGCCCTGGTATTGATCACTGAACCCTGGTCCTGGCCACTGAGCCCTGGTCCTGATCACTCTGCCCTGATCCTGATCACTGAGCCTGGCCCTGGTCCCTGAGCCCTGGTCCTGATCACTCTGCCCTGATCCTGATCACTGAGCCTGGCCCTGGTCCCTGAGCCCTGGTCCTGATCACTCTGCCCTGATCCTGATCACTGAGCCTGGCCCTGGTCCCTGAGCCCTGGTCCTGATCACTCTGCCCTGATCCTGATCACTGAGCCTGGCCCTGGTCCCTGAGCCCTGGTCCTGATCACTCTGCCCTGATCCTGATCACTGAGCCTGGCCCTGGTCCCTGAGCCCTGGTCCTGATCACTCTGCCCTGATCCTGATCACTGAGCCTGGCCCTGGTCCCTGAGCCCTGGTCCTGATCACTCTGCCCTGATCCTGATCACTGAGCCTGGCCCTGGTCCCTGAGCCCTGGTCCTGATCACTCTGCCCTGATCCTGATCACTGAGCCTGGCCCTGGTCCCTGAGCCCTGGTCCTGATCACTCTGCCCTGATCCTGATCACTGAGCCTGGCCCTGGTCCCTGAGCCCTGGTCCTGATCACTCTGCCCTGATCCTGATCACTGAGCCTGGCCCTGGTCCCTGAGCCCTGGTCCTGATCACTCTGCCCTGATCCTGATCACTGAGCCTGGCCCTGGTCCCTGAGCCCTGGTCCTGATCACTCTGCCCTGATCCTGATCACTGAGCCTGGCCCTGGTCCCTGAGCCCTGGTCCTGATCACTCTGCCCTGATCCTGATCACTGAGCCTGGCCCTGGTCCCTGAGCCCTGGTCCTGATCACTCTGCCCTGATCCTGATCACTGAGCCTGGCCCTGGTCCCTGAGCCCTGGTCCTGATCACTCTGCCCTGATCCTGATCACTGAGCCTGGCCCTGGTCCCTGAGCCCTGGTCCTGATCACTCTGCCCTGATCCTGATCACTGAGCCTGGCCCTGGTCCCTGAGCCCTGGTCCTGATCACTCTGCCCTGATCCTGATCACTGAGCCTGGCCCTGGTCCCTGAGCCCTGGTCCTGATCACTCTGCCCTGATCCTGATCACTGAGCCTGGCCCTGGTCCCTGAGCCCTGGTCCTGATCACTCTGCCCTGATCCTGATCACTGAGCCTGGCCCTGGTCCCTGAGCCCTGGTCCTGATCACTCTGCCCTGATCCTGATCACTGAGCCTGGCCCTGGTCCCTGAGCCCTGGTCCTGATCACTCTGCCCTGATCCTGATCACTGAGCCTGGCCCTGGTCCCTGAGCCCTGGTCCTGATCACTCTGCCCTGATCCTGATCACTGAGCCTGGCCCTGGTCCCTGAGCCCTGGTCCTGATCACTCTGCCCTGATCCTGATCACTGAGCCTGGCCCTGGTCCCTGAGCCCTGGTCCTGATCACTCTGCCCTGATCCTGATCACTGAGCCTGGCCCTGGTCCCTGAGCCCTGGTCCTGATCACTCTGCCCTGATCCTGATCACTGAGCCTGGCCCTGGTCCCTGAGCCCTGGTCCTGATCACTCTGCCCTGATCCTGATCACTGAGCCTGGCCCTGGTCCCTGAGCCCTGGTCCTGATCACTCTGCCCTGATCCTGATCACTGAGCCTGGCCCTGGTCCCTGAGCCCTGGTCCTGATCACTCTGCCCTGATCCTGATCACTGAGCCTGGCCCTGGTCCCTGAGCCCTGGTCCTGATCACTCTGCCCTGATCCTGATCACTGAGCCTGGCCCTGGTCCCTGAGCCCTGGTCCTGATCACTCTGCCCTGATCCTGATCACTGAGCCTGGCCCTGGTCCCTGAGCCCTGGTCCTGATCACTCTGCCCTGATCCTGATCACTGAGCCTGGCCCTGGTCCCTGAGCCCTGGTCCTGATCACTCTGCCCTGATCCTGATCACTGAGCCTGGCCCTGGTCACTGAGCCCTGGTCCTGATCACTCTGCCCTGATCCTGATCACTGAGACTTGTCCTGGTCACTGAGCCCTGGTCCTGGTCACTCTGCCCTGGTCCTGGTCACTGAGCCCTGGTCCTGATCACTCTGCCCTGGTCCTGGTCANCCCCTAGCCCTTGCCCTTGGCCCTCTGCCCTGGTCCTGGTCACTGAGCCCTGGTCCTGATCACTCTGCCCTGGTCCTGGTCACTGAGCCCTGGTCCTGATCACTAATCCCAATTCCTGGCCAATGAGCCCCTGTCCTAAAAACTGAGACCTAGTGTTCATTTCATGGTCAGATCCTGAGTCGATGCCCACTTACTCTGAGTTGGAGCCCTGGCTCATGGCTGGCCTCACACTTAGGTCTTGAGTTCTATTCCCATGCTTTGGGCTCTTAGTCCTGACCCTCATCTGAAGTGACCCACATGGTGGAGAGAGAGCCTCCCAGGTGATCCATGACCCTCTTGGTCTGCGCACTGGATGAAGGGTGAAGTCAGGACCCCATGTCTGGCCTCCTCTTTTCCAGGGCCCAGGTGGGTTGAGGCAGAGCCCCCACCCTTGAGGGTCCCCAGTACAGGGGTAGGGAGGAGGCGATGGTGTTTGTGTTCTCTTGTTTTTCTCTTTCTTCTCAGGCTTCACCTGCTGAACACCCAAAATAGTCCTAGGGGGAGGCTGAGTCATTGTGAGTGCAGCCCAGCCCAGGTGTCCCGGCCAGAGACTGCTGTTCCGAGAATCAGGCCCGAAAACAGAGACCTGGCCAGATGGGCCTGGGGCCTGAGACCTGGGCAAGGGGCTGGAGCCTGAGAGGGCCCTGTGGTGGCAGAAAGGTCCCCAAGGCCTGCAGAACACTCCAGCCCCCACCACACGTGGGCCCCATCAGGCCAGAATCAGTCAGGGTCTGTCCAGGGTCAGCTGGACCCCCTGGATAGCCAGTGTCAGCCTAGACCAGCCAGGGTCAGCAGGGTCAGCCCAGGGTCACCCTAGGTGTTGCTAGGATCTACACAGGTTATTGGCGCCCACAGGTCAGCAGGGCTCTCACTGGCCACAGGACTTAGCAACGTGCAGCCACTGAGGGTTCTGAGGGTTGTGCCAACCAAACAGCCAGACCAGGTGGGACCGGCCTTACAGTCTGACACTGACCTCTGCTGGCCCTGCACTCACACACCCCTTCCTGTCCTGCTTCCTCTGTGTCGGGCCCCACAGCCAGGGACAGACTTGGCACAGCCAGGGACAGGCCCGAGCGGCCATCCCCTGGGGCTGTGGTACATTCCACGGGGCTCACGGCAGGACCCATATCCCACACCTGGGGACACTGAGGGTCCAGGAAAGGCAGACTGCGCCAGGGTCAGCAAGAAAGATAGTGAGAGACGCAGAGACAGTAAGGGAGAGAGACGGACAGGGGGAGATGCAGATGGGACAGGAGAAAGGGACAGAGAGAGCTGCAGAAAAGGCCAAGAACATGGGGACAGGGGCAGGCGCTGGGGACAAGCCGTCATGCAAGCACATGCACACTCACACACTGGTGCCTCCCTACACACGCACTCAGAGACGTGCCCATACCACACACTGACCTCCTCACTCTCAAGCTCATACCCTTCCTTTTCCATACTCAGAACACACACGCACACTCACACTC
>NW_027528359.1:0-28423 GCF_008692635.1 Crocuta crocuta
AAAAAAAATAAAAAATGTAGTTAAAAAGCTAAAATATATATACTTTTTTAAAAATTCAGGCCATGTTGGTGAAAGGGAACCTCATTCTTTTATTTAAATTTTCTCACCTACAAAATGAATAGTTTATAGCAATATTACTAATATCACATCTTGTGCTACCAAAAATTATGAGTGTTAAATGAAAATAAATTTGGAAAACAATTGATGAAGCACAGTTAAAAATCACTAATTTTTTAGCCTTTAAATTCTAATGTAATCATAAATCTTTAAAGTCAAAGGATACTAAGTGGAATTTCCTGAAGTGTTTCATTATATAATGACATAGCAGTGTTTTTGAGAGCACTGATTTTATACAATCTTAAGTGTAGTATCTATGTTGTTTCCTTTAACTATAATATTTTGTAATTCCAAAACCAATTTTATTAGGATAAAGTTTGAGTTAAAGATTTTTCTATTTAAGTTTTTTTAAAGTTTATTTATTTTTGAGAGAAAGCACAAGGTGAGAAGGGGCAGAGAGATAGGGGGACAGAGGATCTGAAGAAGGCTCTGTGGTGACAGCAGTGAACCTGATGTGGACCTTGAACTCATGAACTATGAGATCATGACTTGAGCAGAAATTGGTTGTTCAACTGATTGAGCCACCCAGGTGCCCCTGGGTTAAAGAATTTAAATAAAATTTAAACACAAGTTTCACAGCGATCGTGAGAACGTTGTAGGTTTAAAATATTTTCCTGATATCTCTCTAGTTATGTGATGTATTACCAGATAATTGAAAAAAACATACCCATTTCAAAATACAGTACAACTCTCCAAAATCACACAACACAGAAACAAAGGTGCTAATATTTTTCTCTACTTCAATATATTTTGTATTTTTATTCTTTTAGAAAATTGAGGTCCTATTGCAAACATTTTATATCATGCTTTTCTTAAATATAATATCGATGGCAATTTTGTTTTTAAATTGTTATTTTAATTATAATATCACATTAATAAATGATTACACTAATTTTTAGACATATTCTCTAAGGAAGGAAAATGAAAGCTATGGAAAACACTGAGTATTATTTACACAAGTATTAAAAATTATTCTGCAGAGCTTAGAAGTGATTTGAGGACTCTCTGCAGGTGATGGGATTGGGAATGTTTTCACCAGAACATAGATTTTATCTACTTCATGTTGCATTTTGTGTGACATTTTCTTTGAAATAAAGGGTGTTAGGGAAAAACTAGGAAGAAAAAAAATCAACGATCTACATGTGTTGTCTCATAATAAAAAATCAGTGTAAATTTTTTAATTTTTCTTACTATTTATATGTTTTCCTATCAGTTGTATCCATAATTGCATATATACTATGTTAGCCATGGTCTTATTTTTGTATATAATAAACTTCTTTGAACTTAAAAAAAATCTATGTGAACAAATGCCAATTTTACTTTACTTTTTAAATGTTTATTTACTGCGAGAAAGAGAGACAGAAGAGCACAGGTGGGAGAGGCGCAGAGAGAGAGAGGCAGGAGAGAGAATCCCAAATAGGCTCCACACCGTCAGAGCAAGGCCCAACATGGGTATGTATTCACAAACCGTGGTATCATGACCTGAGCCAAAATCAAGAGTGGAATGCTTCACTGACTGAGACATCCAGGGGCTCTGGAAATGCCTATTTTAATTATGCTGCTTTTTAAAGCAGTACTTTTCAGTTAAAATTGATAAATATGTTTAAAAATAACTATTGATGAAAATATCCGGCTGGCTTAACAAAGACAACTTAAATACCAAGTGAAGTCAAATTCTTTGCTAGGCACTAAAACCTAAACTAAATTGGGAGATGTAGCCTGAAGGGGTCAGCTTGTTTACTCCCATGGATATATTGTTGCTTTCATTTAGAAACACTGATTCTAGAAAACAAATACAAGTACCCCCCCAAAAGCTGCCAACTAGGCACTGCCTTTGTTCTCAGATCCTTTCTCTCAGTTCCTAGAGCAGAGAGTCAAAGAGCGGAAGGAGGGAATAATGTGAGTTCTCCAATCCTCTCCTCAACTCTTTTGGAGCCACAATCCTATATTGTCCTGCAGGCAGGAAGAAGCTTTGCTAAGCGTACAGCCGTGAAAACTAAAAGCAATTGAAAAACTATAAACTAGTTAGATGTCAACAAGTAAACATGCTTTCCATTGGGAAACAAGGTGCCCTTTATACAGCTGATAGCTGTTATTAAGGAAAAATGAAAACAATAGAAAAACAACCAAAAACCAAAAAAAAAAACAAAAACACATTGCATCCAAGTTGTAGCTCAGTGATCTGAAACTCCTCTATCAAATCAGGTTTTACTAGAAATCAGTTAATAACTTGCATGCAGCTGGAGTGATCTCTAAGCCCAGCCCATGAGGCCATAAAGCCCTAGATGATATCTTTATTTTTTCAAAGTCATCTTGGCTTTTCTTTTTCCTTCCATATTTTAAAACTTATGTGTTGATAAATTTTTGTTGTCATTTTATTTCCATTTTATGTCCGTTTATTTCATTTTATTTATGGAACAGTTGCAATAATAGTACAAGAAGTTCCAAAACCCCCTTTGCCTGATTCAGACTTTGCTCTAATTTTGTACTATGTGGTTTTTATTCTCTCCATGGCTCTTTCCCTTTTGCTCTCTCCCTCAGCTCAGGCACAGCACACACATTCACATGTATTTTTTTTCTTAAACACTTTATGGTATTCTGTAAACATCAGGCACAGCTGACAATACCCCACCCACACCATTTTAGGGTGGAGACCTCTAAAATAACCTATTTTCAATCAATTTAGGTAAAGGAAAAATCAATTCCCTTCACTTTTTCCTTTTTATTCCTTCGCTGGGAGTACCAAGAAAACAGGCGGTGTCTTTATTACAAATGATATGTATCCTTTTGGTAGATTTGGGCTCATACAGAACTTTCATGTAAGTAATGACAACATAGAATCTATATTAAGGTGGATTTTGGTGGGCAAAATGCCGAGTTGTTTTTTAATTATTCAACTGGCATGTTTGCGGTCATTTAGTGGATAAGGTACATCTCACAGCCTTGATTGAATTCTAGCTCCTATTGGACAAATACATAATCCTCACACTATTTTACCTAAATTACCACTGAAAAATTCTAGCAAGCATGCCAGTACTATACTACTCTTTTCAGGATATATTTATTTTAGGAGAAAAAAAATAAGGAAAACAGAGAGAGAACTTTGAAAGGGAAAGATTTAAACCTGTTTTCAGGCACTGGGGAGGCTTAGTCCATTAAGTCCCTGACTTCAGCTCAGGTCATGATCTCACAGTTCGTTAGTTTAAGCCCCGCATCAAGCTCTGTGCTGATAGCTCAGAGCCTGGAGCCTGCTTTGGATTTTGCCTCTCTCCCTCTTGCCCCTCCCCTGCTTGCTCTTTACCTCTCTCCCCAAAATAAATAAATGTTTAAAAAGATTTTAAACCTGTTAACTATTCATATGGAATATACAAACACTGGTGAGAATAAAATTGATCAACTATTTTGATCAACCTCAGATCAGAATGTGAAACACTGAGTGAGATGAAGGATCTACTATAAATATGGCAAAGAATTAGAAAAATATATTGTACCCAAAGCCAAAGTGGTGACAAATTTCATGGGAGAGAGGTTGATAAATATCCTAGACAATACAGGGGGAACAGAAAGGAATCGAAAGACAAATGGAGATATTTAAAATAAACCACATTTTCCCCAAAACTATTAGCAGTGAGAAAAGAAAAATATACCATTAGCAATGGGATTAAATACATACATTCTTTCCCTTCTTCCCTCTCTCACTTCCTCCTTTACTTTCTCCTCCCCCCCTCCTCTACCTCTTCTCCTTCTTCTTCTTTGTTCTCTCTCTCTCTCTCTTCCTCTCCTTTTCCTCCTCCTACTTGATCTTCTCCCTCTTCCTCTTTTTCTATTTCTTTTTCAAATTCTGTGTATTTATGAAGGCTAGTGGCTCAGGAAAGGGAGGGCTTAAACATACTTACAGATACGACAAATCCTAGCAGCACTGAGAAGGATGGATTTTTTTTTTTTTTTTGCTGCCTTATGGCCAGTAAATTTCTGCTTTAGTTTTGTTATTATGAAAGAAAAGGATTAGAGAATAATCAACAGAGATATTAATGAGCACTGCTGTTGGCCTCATGTACAGATAATGCTATGGTCACAGAAAACTGATTGATGGTTATTTTAAGGAGAGATCAAGAACAGTATTGTAACCCATCCGGACATCATACTGATTTTAAATATGTATGACAATTGATTTTCTGCAACTACTTAGGTCAGTATAGACTGCTTTCTTTAGTGTCAACATTGACACGGGTCAACACAAATTAATATTCCCATATTAGCAAATTTATTTTATGGAAACACATACCTTTTACATTAATAAGAATAATGTAAAAAGTATGGATCATGAAATAAGGAAATAGGATAGAAGACATTTATAAAGATATGAAAAATAATCATACTTTACCCACCCCCACAAAGAAATTGCATTTTTAAAAGTTTGGAAACTAGGGTTTAAAGAATTGGGTTTTAGGGGTGCCTGGGTGGCTCAGCCGGTTAAGTGTCTGACTTTGGCTCAGGTCATGATCTCACAGTTCATGGGTTCAAGCCCTACATTGGGCTGTGTGCTGACAGCTAGCTCAGAGCCTGGAGCCTGCTTTGGATTCTGTCTCCTTCTCTCTCTGCGCCTCCCCAACTCACACTCTCTCTGTAAAAAATAGCGATTAAAAAAATTTTTTTTTAAGTATTTGGGTTTTAAATAGGGTATTTAAAAATATGCAACTGGTGGTTGTGCTCTATACTGAAATGTTAACATTTTTCCCAATGAAATCTGAACCTCTTTGTCTATATTGTAACCATATGAAGTTGGAAAATAATCAGTTTTTATTCCTGTCCATCTCTGTTTTTAAATTATATAATTCAGATATTATATAGTAGGCCTATTTTGTTCACTTTTGGTTTAGGCTCTTTCATAATTCTGCCATTAGAGACAGTGCTAGAATTTAGGGCTTCTCTTACTGTTCAGAATGGACTGTGCTTTCATGCAGACAAATGAATAAGTAAAATGACTGAATGAATTCCAAGTTGGTTTTTCATTTAATCTTCTGTGTGCTTTAGCCATAAAATACAGTTCATTTAAAGGCCTCTTTGTTGTTTCACTTCATTTATTTGGCATAATAGCAATAAATGTTCTACTTCGTGTGTTTCACAATAGTGAAACAGCTCCCGGCTTTACAATAAAACTGGAGGGGTTTATTACATAAGAGTAGCTTATTGTGCCACTGGAACATCTACTAAAGGTGTCATTGCTTAATATATTAGTGTTTGATAATAGCACACTACCATTACCTACCAGCTGGAAATATTTTATAAGCTCACAATAGAGACTTTAAGTGGTACAATATATATGTATATATTTGTGACCTGATTTCATATCATAACTCTTAGTAATTTTCCCAGATGTGTTAGCACTTAATTAATTTATGCTAGAGTATATTTGTGGAAATATTATAGAATAATAACAATAAATCATATTTTGAGGTTATATGTCATAATATGAATAACACACCTAGTGGGCCCTGGCATATATTTAGGCTCCTCCTTTCTCACTTTCTATGTGTTTTATTACATTCAAGCTTTCTGTGTTTTCAAGGGCAACAAAAGCTAAAATAAACAAATGGTACTGCATCAAACTAAGCAATTTGCACAAAAAAGGAAACCATCAACAAAATGGAAAGGCAACCTACTGAATGAGAGGATATATTTGCAAATCATACATCTGATAAGGAGTTAGTATCCAAAATATATAAAGAATTTACATGCCTTACTATTAAAAAACAACCTGATTAATAAAATGGACAGATGGTTTGAATACCATTTTTCCAAAGAAGGCACAGCCATGACCAACAGGCACACGAAAAGATGTTCATCACTAATCATCAGGGAGATGCATATCAATACGACCATGAGATACCAACCCACACCTGTCAGTTTGGCCATTTTCAAAATGACAAAATTATAAGTGTTGGTGAGGATGTGGAGGAAAGGAAGACCTTGAACACCATTGATAAAAATGTAAAAAATTGGTGTAGCTACTACAGAAAATAATATGGAGGTTCCTAGTACCCTATGATCCAACAATTCCACTTCTGAATATTTATCCAAAGAAAATGAAAACACCAATTCAAAGAGATATATGAACCTCTATGTTCATTGTAGCATAATTTACAATAGTCAAGATGTAGACACAACCTAAGTGTCCATTGATAGTTGAATGGGTAAAGAAGATGTGGATTGTATTTTTACAATAGAATATTACTCAGCCATGAAAAGAATGAAATCTTGCCACTTGTGACATGGATGGATATAGAGAGTATTATGCTAAATGAAATAAATCAAAAAGAGAAAGACAAATACTGTATGATTTCACTCATATTTGAAAATTTAAAAGCAAAACAAATGAACATCCAAAACTGGAATAGACTCATAAATACAAAAAAACAAATTGTTGTTTACCAGGTGAGGGAAGAGTTTGGAATCAGACCTGTTGGGAGCCATTCTGAGCCCACTAGTCGAGAAAACTCCTGGTGAGGTTAAAGCAAGTTTGCACAGTCTCTTGCCAATCAGATGACAACCGACATCCACCCCTACTCAATTATTTCTGCTTGAGCACTGACCCCTAGGGTACCTTGTTGATCAATATCGGGAGTGACTTGTCCCCTTACTCCGGNGGTGATTAAGAGGGAAACTTCCAGTTATAATATAAAGAAGTCATGGATATATAATGTATAGCATAGAAAATATAGTCAATAATAATAATGTAATAACTTTGCATGATGACAGATGATAACTACACTTATTGTGGAGATCATTTCATAATGCATAAAAATATCAAATCACTATAATGTACACCTGATACTAATAGGATATTGTATGTCATTTATACCTCAATAATAAAAAATACTTTATATGTTTCATTTTTATTTAGAATAATCAAGCAAATGAATGGATCATTTGTTTTGTCCCAATTTATATGACGTTTAAAACATTTTATAAAAAACATAGTTTAAAATGATAAATGTGGGGCACCTGGGTGGCTCAGTAAGTTAAGCGTCTGACTTTGGCTCAGGTCATGATCTCACGGTTCATGGCTTCGAGCCCCATGTCAGGCTCAGTGCTGACAGCCTGCTGAGAGCCTGGAGCCTGTTTCTGATTCTGTGTGTCCCTCTCTTTCTGACCCTCCCCTGCTCACGCTGTTTCTCTCTCTCTCTCTCTCTCTCTCTCAGAAATAAATAAAACATTAAAAAATGTTTAAATGATAAATGCTACACAAAATAGTAAAGTAGTGACTACTATAATGATACATCTTCCTCATTTTCTCCATGTTACTAATTTTTTTAGTCTTGACCACTTAATACCACTTATAGTTATTATGCATCCCAGACTTTAATAATTTTTCCTTGAGAATTGAGATAACACTACATTAGTTTCAGGTGTATAACATAATGAATTAGTATTTGTGTATATATTGCAAAAAGATTACCACTATTAGTCTACTTAACATCAATCAGCATGCGTACTTAAATTCATTTCTTCTGATGAAAACTTTTAAGATCTACTCCCTTTGCAACTTTCAAATATACAATTCAACACTATTATCTATAGTCAACACACTATACATTACAGTTCCAGAACTTATTTAGTTTTTAACTGGAAGTTTGTACCTTTTGACCACCTGCACCCATTTCACCCACTCCCCACCTCTACCTCTGGCAACTATCAAGAGTTAGATACTGAACCTACTGAGCCATCCAGGTGCCCTTGGCCTGCATATTTTAATTTGTTTTATGTTTATTTATTTGTTTTGAGAGAGAGGGAGAAAGAGAGGGAGAGAGAGAGAGCACATGAGTTGGTGAGGAACAGAGAGAGACAAAGATCATATACATATAAAGATCATGTAAGTTTTGAACCCACATGTCAGTATCTACAAAATACCTGGGGTTTTGATTTAGGATATCCCCTCCTTTAAAACTACATTCTTTTTGTTAGAAGTTTACTGGCTCCTTCATCTATGTCCTTTTTCCCTTCTTCCCATGTGATATAATTCTATCTCCCGTATATGTTGCCCTTATTCCGGAGCAACTGTTAGTGTCTATTAAGGCCCAGATATAAGGATATAATTCTCAATGTAGACTTTATGGCCCTCCTACACTTACCTAGAAATTAAGCCCCAGAAAGTAATCAGTTAGTAATCAGGTTCCAACTCATGCCCCCCTTCACTGAAGGTTGGAATAAGAAATTGTATCTTTTGAAATGAAAGGGAACATAAAGAAACATATGATTTAGAATAAAGAGAAAATTTTCTTGCAACTTGATTTAATCAAAACAGGCTATCTATGTTTCTTTGAGTATTCCGTATGAACAAATTATATTTATGTTTGTCATGTTCATGAGCCAAACTAAGAAAAATCATTATGAAAAACAGCAAGTTGAAAACACTAAAAACAGAAATGTATAAAAAATGTTTTAAAACATCAAGTCATGTGAAGATGTTTTTGCTTCTAACATTAAAGTATATATTTTGACTCATTACCATGTAGGACACAGTTTTAAGTTGCAATAGCAAAGTAAAGTTAAAATGGTTTTGATACATTAAATGGCAATACTAAAGAGTTATAACTTATCCTGGATAGGTAACATGAATTATCTCCTTGAAAACATTTGTTACTCATGACAACACACTTGAAAAGTAATAACTTCCTAATAAGCATCACAGAGTTAAGAAAAAAAGTATTGGGATATCAAATTTATAGATGCTAAATATTTCAGCTGCAACTATTTAATATTTAAGCAATGTAGTCATTCTTTAATAAAAATGTCTTGCTAATTATAATGATCAAAAGTCAAATTTATTATCTTCAAGTTATTTATAAATTCATTTACCCCAAAGTTTTCCCAAAGCTGCTTGTTCTCTTCGATCTTCTTGCCATGTTATCTTTTTATTGCTTTACTTTATTTCTATTTCCTAGTAGTGATAATAAAACTCATTTAATGAAACAATTTTTGAAAATTTCATGTTGATATTTCCAGTGAATATCAGTTGTAGCAGTTTAGAGGAAATTGTAACATTTCAATATTGCATTTATTATCATCATTAAAACATTTGACATTTTGCACATATAAACTATGTTAGCATCAAATTAAATATTTTAATTCAAATCATTTCCATAGTATCCTTAGGCTACTATCTACTATTTGGAAAATATGTTTTAGATTTCTACCATTTGTGATCTCTTCTCTCCAAAGCAAAAATTGAAGTTGTGTATTAAATTCAGTCTTAGCCCATCTATTTTATGCAGGCATATCTGAAAATGCTACAATGAAATTGGAAGCAAACATCAAACTGGAATGTTTACAGGCTCACCATGTGAAATATCCTTGGAAAATCATTCAGAAACTGCTAGAAGATAATGACTTTGCTATGAAAGTGACTATAACATTAGTCATAGCAGAGGTTATAGACCATTTGGCAACCATCCTAAAAGGAAAGCAAGGTCAAGTATTAAACTACATGAAACTAGGAAATCTCACCAATAAACATTTTCAAGGAAATGAAAATAAAGTATTGAAACTGACTTCTACTATTGCAATGGCTGAATATGCCAGTATATATTCAGAGTACAAGCCAAACAGTATACATGCTAAATTGTGCCTACCCAAGTCCATCTGTTGAAACCATAATCCCCAGTGTATCTGGAGATGGATCCTTTAAAAATTAATTAAGGTTAAATGAGGTTATAAGGATGGAGCTCTAATCTTATAGGTGATCTTGTGGGAAGACTAATGGAGGGATCTCTTTCTTCCCCAATGTAGAAAAAAAAAAAAAAGGCTATGTGAGCACAGTTCAAGATGGCAGCCATCTACAAACTAAGACAACAGGCCTCAGAGAGACCTATTTGCCAGCATCTTGATCTTGGACTTCCCAGCCTCAGAGCTGTGAGAAAATATTTCTGTTGTTTAAGTTATCTCATCTATGATATTCTGTTATGGCAGCCCGAGGAGACTAATAGAATAAATTGCGTCAAAATTGAGTTTTATTTATTTATTTATTTATTTTATTTATTTATTTCTAGGAGACAGAGAGAGAGACAGCATGAGCAGGGGAGGGTCAGAGAGACAGGGAGTCACAGACTGAAACAGGCTCCAGGCTCTGAGCTGGCAGTCAGCACAGAGCCCGACGTGGGGCTCGAACCCACGAACCGCGAGATCATGACCTAAGCGAAAGTCGGACGCTCAACCGACTAAGCCACCCAGGTGCCCCGTGTTTTAAAAGTTAAACATATTAGTATGTAACACAAAACCAAAACAAATCCTTAATTTCCAGCTATGATAAATGTATTCATAATTTTTGCTACCCATTCTAGAAAACCAAACAAATGTTGCTTCATGTGGTACATGTACTTTGAAGTGTTTCAAACACGTTTTTTCTTTTTTCCTTGAAAACATAATGGCATACAATTTATATCTAATAGGTGCTCTGGATCCATGAACCTAGAAAGAAAATGAGAAATTTTGTTTCTCATTAGCAATAAAAATGCCAACAGGATGAAGGAACAAGAAATTTAAAGATTGCTAGAAGTTCTAGAAAGAAACCAGGCGATATTGTTTCCGGAAACCCAGACTGTGTGCTTCTAATATGAATGACATTATAAAAGTGACAAGTGGAAAGAAGTAAGAATTTACCATAAAAATTGCCAAATAGATCTGATCTCAAGATAAAGGGCTCTGTCTTCTTGTTTGCTTCCCCTCAGGGTGA
The DNA here is from genome assembly GCF_008692635.1 of Crocuta crocuta. Classification (NCBI taxonomy): domain Eukaryota; kingdom Metazoa; phylum Chordata; class Mammalia; order Carnivora; family Hyaenidae; genus Crocuta; species Crocuta crocuta. Next base: position 10,850 of record NW_027528359.1, read on the forward strand.
CTATTCTGCCCTACTAGTGAGGCACTGAGTTGTAATGGTAGTCCTGATGTCAGCTTACGCCTTCTGGATTGGAACTCCCACCCTAAGAGTCAGATAGACTGAGAGCAAGCAAAGCCTGGAGTGTTTGGCCTGTTATGTCTAGGTTAGAGCTTCTACCTTACAAGTAAAAGCTGGGTAGAAGAATAAAGTCTCATAAATCTTAGCTGTACTTTCCTACTATAATGCTTCTGCAACATAGGACTGAAGGTGATAAGACATGATGGTCACCTGTCTCTCCCACAAGATCATCCCTATAGCCTCGGAGCTGAGGGTGGCAGGGAGCCTCACATTCTTGTCTACATCTGCCTGGATAAAGCCTCTGTCACACTGAGATGAGAACAGTGTATATCAAAGAAATGCATATAAGGTGGAATTAAAGCAAAAAAAAAACAGTAGACTATGTTCTTCAGGATGTCTAGAACTATAGTGGCAGAGGAAAATGAGTTCAGATGTTAAGGCAAGGAAGGCAGGTCTGGTGTTTCAAACAAATGTAGGTCCAGTTACAATGTTTTAGCAAAGATGTGAATGACTAAACTTACCTTCTTACCTGGGATTTTAAAAATATCAATAAAATCTATCTAAGTGAATATGATATGAATGGGAGAATTCTGGGTTGCTAATAGCAGCTAGTAAATGGTATGAGTAACAACAGGGCCTTGGCCATACTAAAATAGAAACAGTGAAAATTTCTTACTTGATAAAATACTAGCTAGTTTTTTGTATAATCAAATATGATTGTCAATCCAAAGGATAAGAGAAAGAACCCTGGAAAGGGCTGAAGTTACGTTTTAAGTCAGTTGGTCCAAATGGGGATTTGGATTCAGAATATATTGTATCTAATGGAAACTACATAGACTTCTATGGTTGGCCCTAGGTCTTGCCTCAAAAGATGATGACTGAACTACATACAAACTACTGCCTGGCAACCCTACTTTATGTTGCTTTTTAGAGGCCATTAATTTCTTTATGTATAACAAAATTAACAAACCAAATTAATTTGTTAACTAAATCTCTTATTTATTTTCTAATGTGATAGTCATTCAATGAACATGTATTTACTGCTTAATACTAGTGCAAGTATTACATAGGACAAAAAGATCTATCTGATATACATAAAGAAATTTATAAATAACATATTTAGAAAATCTCATGAAGATGCAATTTGAGGAGTATTGCCTTGGTACAATGATTTGTTTGAAAACAGTAAATACATTCTGAGATATTCAGAGACAGAAAAAATTAGTTAAGTTGTGATATTTTGTGCTGACAAAAATGGACATGAATCTCTGTATTTGCATTTTTGTCATGTCCTTTTCACCTTAATGTCATTTTGAGATAAATTAGGCATGCCATACGTGCAAGTATTAAGAATTATAAAAGGTGATATAGGACAGCTAGTTCCCTTTGTAACTATGAGGTGGTGAATGCAGACCTTCAGTTGTTATGGCAACCTTCAATTAATGAAAGTATCATCAAAGTCATCTCTGTACAATATTTAATAAGTGATTTTCATTAAACATGATTGAATGTTCCTTTCTGAATCCAATGACACAGCTGAAGTTAAAAGCCATATTTTAAAAAATGAAAATAGATATATCCTTAATTGTTTAATGGAGAAAAATCTTTCAAAAACTTTTCTTAAAATCAAATTTTTGTAAAGACAGCGGCAGCTATGTTGCTAATAAAATATTAATAACTTTTACATAGTTAGGCTTTCATGTAGATTTATGAATCATTATGGATTTTCCATTAGGCTCTTGGGGACAGATTTGATGAAGATGATGATGATGATAATGTAGGTTACTGACAAAAGTATGCCAATATTAGAAATGTTCATTGACATATAAAACACTAACAGATAATTTTTTATCAAAATAATCCTCTCCAACTCTCTCACAAGTCCATTAACATAAACAAAAAGTTGAAAATCCAAAGGTTATTATTAACAATAATAATAGATGTAGTGCTGAGAAACAAAACTAGAATTTATAATGACCACCATTTATTGAATGACTTTTCATACATAATCTTTAATCCTCAACACATGTAAGGTAGATTTTATTAATCCCATTTTAAAGATTGGGTAAAATGAGACTCCAAGAGCTAAAATTAGAGTAATATTTTAAAGATCACACTATGAGTATTGGAGTAAGGCTTTGTATCAAATCTGTCTAATGCCCAAATCTGTCCTCTTTCTATCAGGCCATGCCCTCTGCTTATGACCTAAAAATAATATCATAACATTTATAAGTTTACAAACTACTATCATGAAACACCAGTGTTTTTATTTCACTACCTGCTGAAAGATAAACATGAAAATTTGAGTTTATTAGGTGTAAGCTAATAATGCTTCAAGTTAAAGTCTTAGTTCCTAAAATCTCCTTGGATCACAACCCAGGATGATGTAAAAATAACTATAGCAAGATTAGAAAAGAAAATATTCTGTGATTCAGTGATCAGCAATGTAAACCTTAGGAAGGAAACTATTAGGGATAGGAAAGAATAGGATTGTTTAGTGGCAGAGATATAAATAAAGTCTAAGAGAAGAGTAAAAGTCTCCCGCAAATAATGGCAATCAGGACAGACCCTTCTTCTGTGTAGAACTCCCAGTCCACTCAGTCCTTAAAAAATTTGCCAAATTTTTAGTTATTTTATTCCTACATATTTTTATAGTAATTACTTCTTCCTTCCATGATTTTCCCAAAGTGAAAAGGTCTGCATGTCTCTTTCCATAGAGAGGCTTGTCCTCATTTGGAATTTGGTTCACCTAGTAAACTTGTGACTTTAGCACATCCTAATAGGCTCAAAAAATATGATTTTCAAAGTTTTCCAGGTTTTTAAATCAATTTTAGGATAGAACTGATTTTCCCTGTGTCATTTAGTCTTTGTTTTACATTTATTTATTGTTGAGATGGAGAGAGACAGAGTGTGAGCAGGGGAGGGGCAGAGAGAGAGACACAGAATTTGAAGCAGGCTCTAGGCTCTGAGCTGTCAGCACAGAGCCTGACACAGGGATAGAACCCATGAACCTTGAGATCATGACCTAAGCTGAAATCAGATGCTTAACTGACTGAGCCACCCAGACCCCGCCCTTGTGTCATTTTAAACTTGAAACAAAATCATTTGATTTCTTATATAGTATTTTTAATAGTACATCTATTCAATGGAAGTTCATTAACATATATGAAGTAAGGAACTCCTAAAGCCTAATAAGTCACCCTACATCTTAACCAGGTAAGTCTAAAAGTTTCTGTCAAGAATTATTACATCAACTAGAGGGCAACATAATGGCTTAATCAGAGAAAACCTTAGGAAATCAGATTTTAGATGGGTTTTAAACTTTTAGCTTACAGTATGTTAAATTAAATTCTATAATCCTGCTGTGTAAAGATGGCAGCATGTTCAGATATATTTAGTTAAAATTGAGGTGAGATTTGTTGAATGATTACTCTAAGGAACAATGTATTCTTTATCCTTTTTAATTTTTAGTACAAAGGTATTGCTTAGATAATGTTATATATCACTTCTACAGATGTGAAAACTGAAACAATAAGAATTTAAACAATATCCCAAATCATATACAAAGCTGTGAAAAAATATTTAAATTCATGTATTTGGATGCTACCAATATTTATAACACTCTGCTCCACTACATTTGGCAGATAAATACTTCCTATATATGTGTATGTGTGTATCTCCAATATATAATTACAAATAGAGTCCACTATATCATATTTGTATGTATGATATATATATATCACTTATCCATATCCATGTATCATAAATGATATATACCCTTAAAGGAATCTGGAAAGATTAATCTAAAAATTTTAACAGCATAAACTTCTGGCTTGTGGTACAATTTTATTACTTTTATAAGAGCAATTATTTCTCCCTAAACTAATATCCCATTTTCTTTTATCACAATCTCTTTTTTAAACTCTCCCGAGCTCTTATTTCTATTATGTCCATTCTCCATGTCTACCCCCATTCTTTGTGTGTGTGTGTGTGTGTGTGTGTGTGTCTCCTTCTGACTATCTACTATACCCATCTTCTTAAGAAAGGGCTTCATCTTAGCTCACTTTAACACATAAACTTTTTCCCAGCCTTTTCCTTTTCTATGGTCTTATAAATGAGCAAAAGATTTAAGGAAAAAACAAAAGGAGGAGTAGAGGGAAGAGCAAATACAAAGACTTAAGAAAGCAAAGATGAATCAGTTTTTTAAAAAATACTTCTTTGTTTATTAGGAAAACGTTACTTTTGCTAGCAGTAACTTTTTATTCCACAAGAAATGTAGGTTATTCAGCTAAGAATAATCAGGAAGATAAATATTCAGGAAGATAATAGTTGTCATAAGGCCTTATGTAGAGCAATAATCAAACCCAGCTCAGGCTAATTCAACAAGAACTTTATGCCCCAGAGAGTATAAGATTAAAGGATCATTCTGAAATCTGAGAAATCCTGGAATCTCAGTAATTAGAATCTGCCAATGTTCATTCAAGCACAATTGCTTTTATTATGATCCAACTGTTCTTTTCACATATATCTCTAGCCTGGTCTTTCTGCTATCACTTCAACTAACATATGACTTTACCTCTCTCTATTGTGTATATTGTATTTTCTGTGATGTAACTTATTTAAAATTTTGTCTTAGTTATTACTTCAGCTAATGTGTCATTCTTTAGGGTCTCTTTTTTAAATGTTTTTTAACATTTTTATTTTTGAGAGAGCGATAGAGAGACAGATGGATAGAGTATGAGAGGAGGAGGGGCAGAGAGAGAGGGAGACAGAATCTGAAGCAGGCTCCAGGCTCTGAGCTGTCAGCACAAACCAGGAGGTGGGGCTCAAGCCACGAACCACAAGATCATGATCTGAGCCAAAGTTGGACATTTTAACTTACTGAGCCACCCAGGAGCCCCAAGTTTCTCCTTTTCAAGTTCGGCTTTCATTATTACCATTATACGTCCCATTCTGGCATTTTCTGAGAATTCAATGAGTATAATTCATTGTTGCTTACTAGTTCTCATCACATGTCATTGGGCAGCCTTTTCCCATAGATTATCTATCTTTATGAAAATGAATTGGAATTGTCCCTTGTGATGGAGGTGCTCCTCTCACAGAACAGCTTCCCATATTTATGAGTTCGCCAAAGCTGATGAAACAAAGTACTATAAATCACATGGCTTAAAAGAACAAATTTATTGTTTCACAGTGCTGGAAGCTAAAAGTTTAAAATCAAGTTGTCTCCTTGGCCATGCTCTCTCCAAAAACTGTAGGGAAATTCTTCATTGCTTCTTCCTAGATTCTGGTGGTTTGCTGTGAGTCTTTATTATTACCTGGGCTCCATAACTCCAGCCCATCTTTATCATCATGTAGCATTCTCTCTGTGTGGTATCTGTCTCTCTCTTAGAGACACATAGTTGCCTTCTTAGAAGGGCACTAGGCAAATTACATTAGGAGACCACTTTCCTCTATTTATTACCTCATCTTAACTTAATTAATTCCATTTTCAAGAACTCTAATTTCAAATGAGATCACATTCTAAGGCATTGGGTTTTCGGACTTAATTTAGGTTTTTTTTTAGGGGAGGAGACACAATTTAACTCATAACACCATAGGAGTGTGTACATTATGGCTTCCCATAGAAGGAACCATAGTATTGATAGGATCAATAAGTGAATCATGTTTATAGTTCATTGTTCATAGCCTAATGAAATATTTGCTATGGATTACTTCAATAAAGCTGGACTTCCCAGAAGTCTTAATTTATACTATTATTCATCTTGATGTAATTAAAAACTTAATTCCATGATTTTTACAATTGTTTAATAATATAGGAACTTCTATTTACTTATTTTTTAAGTGTATCTTTTTGATGAGCATTGGGCTACATTCTTTATATACATTAATTTTTTTATTCATCAAAATGGGCCTGTAACTACATAATGCTGTTTTCCTTGTTTTGACATATTCACCTATCAAGTCACTGGACAAACATCACAATGCTGATAAACAATGGGGCAAGATTTATAATATATATATCTTATTCTATTGTTCATGATTCCTTTTCCTAATGAATTCTTAGTTATCTTTTGAATTCTAAATTAATGCTTGTTTCTTGTTGGTAGATAGCTTCAAATATAATAACCAGATTCCATTGCTCTGAGAAAGACTATATAAGAGTGTTTCAAGAATTGGCTTTAATGTCTGATAAATTTGTGTTTTAGTTCCATATTTAATTTTGAAATATTAAGCAAATCAGATAATCTTTCTGAGCATACATTTTCCAGTTTATAAAATAGAACTAAAATCTCATAGAATTGAACAGAGATTTGCAAGGGCTAATCAAAGTGCCTGTAAGAAAGCAAATATAAAGTATATAAGAGCTCTTAATATTGTTTTGTTATTATTATTCCATGTCCATGCATTATGAATTACACATAACTTATCAATGTCATTATAATCTTATTTACATGATTTTTATTTCCAAAGAACAAGTTGAGTGTTAAATGGTGTGGAAAATAATCAATAAATTGAGCCCAGTATAATGAAAGTTAATTTTGATAGTTATTAATGTTTGTCACTCGATTCAAATTCCACCATGAATCAAAACTATCTCAAAGTATTATTGCAAATGTTGCAGTGCCTTGAGCCATCTTGCTATAGAAGTTTGAATATAAATTAATGAGCAAAAGCAAATACATTATATGTATATAATATATATAAATGTATATGGATATATTCATTTTCTATAAAGCCATTTTAAAGTATATAATAGATAATACTGATTTTTAAATTTTTGATCTAGTTTCTTTGTAAACTTACTAATATAGGAATTAAAATGTTTTACTGCCAATTTATAGATTATGTATTTTTTCACTTTTAGATGGAAAATAAAGGATTTTATATCAATTTCAATATGTGTTGTATAAGAGGCATGTACACCATCCATCGCATTATTGCATAATATTGAGATTATTATGAACAGAGTCTGGGAAATTTTGCCGCAGCCTCATGGAGTGGTAGCATAGAAATGTTTCCATGACAACACTAACCACTCTTCAAAATGTATTTGTAGACGTTCATATTTTGTGATGAGAAAATATAATAACATTTTTACCTTGAAAGTTTGTCTAAAAAATGTCATTCTTATCCATTTTCACCTGAAAATTTTTTTTTAATATTTTTTATTTATTTCTAGGAGAGAGAGAGAGAGACAGCGTGAGCAGGGGAGGGTCAGAGAGAGAGGGAGTCACAGACTGAAACAGGCTCCAGGCTCTGAGCTGGCAGTCAGCACAGAGCCCGACGCGGGGCTCGAACCCACGAACCGCGAGACCATGACCTAAGCGAAAGTCGGACGCTTAACCGACTAAGCCACTCAGGCGCCCCATTTCACCTGAAATTTTTTTAAAACTTTACATTTAAGGTATCTTCCTTAAAATAAATATACTTTAATAATAAACATATAGGCATATAATAAATATACTGTGCTTAACATGGGTTCATTTTTGCAGACAATAATAAATAGATTGCACATAATTCTAGCTATTCATGACAGCTTTAGATGTTATTATTAAAGCAATAAATATTATTCCAGAGCCTAAATTAGAGATTGAAATGTATAGTCCAATAATTGGAGAGATGTTTTTTTTTTCAAGTTACAATTTAAATGTTATGTTATATTTGTCAATATTTTGCCAAATTATCAAATTTTAACTCATCAGACATTCTATCTAAAAATCTAAATTATGATTGTTTTGAAAGATAGCAGAGTAGGAAGATCCTGAACTCACCAACCCACGGACACACCAAATCTACAGATACATATGGAACAATTCCTTCTGAAAAAGACTAGACATGTAGCTAAAATCTAGCGGGCTTCATGGTTACCATATACCTAAAGGCTATGAAAATTCTCTTAGGGTGGGAAGGCTGGGAGATGCCATCACTGTGCTCTTGCTTGGCCTTGCTGGAGCTCACCAGTACCTCCCCAAAGGAGCTTCTACACTTGTCTGGAGCTGTAAGTTTTGCATCCATTGCCCAGGAGTCACTTTTAGATTGCCTGATACTGGAGACCAGTAGTTTATGATTCCACAGGACTCTATACATTTGTACACTTCAAAGGCTTTAGCCTGAAGTTTTGGCTTCCAATAAGCCTGGAATGAGATACTGACTGAGATCCTTCTTTTTAGAACACTGACAGGTTTTGACACACCTTCAACAACTGGGGCCTAACAAACATAAACCAGGCTACTTAGACGGTTATGAATGGTTGGGAGACAACAAAGAGCTAGGGCAGCCCTGAATAATAAGTTCCATCTCCAACCTGAGGATTTTCCTTCAAGACAGGAAGACAATTATTTCACTTCATATGCAAAAACAGAGTCAAGCAAAATGGGGAAAAACCCCCCACAAAAACAAAAAACAAAAGCAGAGGAATATGTGCTAAACAAAAGAACAAGATAAAACTTCAGCAAAAATACCTTAATAAAACAGAGATAAGTAATTTACCTAATACAGTGTTTGAGGAAATGATCATACAGATGCCCACTGAACTCAGGAGAAAAATGGATGAGCACAGTGAGAACTTCAGCAAAAAGGTATAAAATATAAGCAAATACCAAACAGAGGCTATAGAGCTGAAGAATGCAATAATTGAACTAAAAAATACACTAGTAGGTTTCAACAGCAGACTAGATGAAGCAGAAAAAAAGGATCAGTGGTCTAGAACACAGAGCAGTGAAACTCATCCAGAGCAGTAATTAAAAAAAGAGAGAGAGAGAGAGAATTTTAAAAAGGAAGGTAGCTTAAGGCACCTATAGAATGACATCAAGTGGAATAGCATTCACATTACAGCTTTCCAAGGATGAGTAGAAGGAAAAGGGGCAGAAAACTTATTTGAAGAAATAAAGACTGAAAACTTTCCTAACCTGAGGAAGGAAACAGACATTCAGATCAGGAAGCTCAGAGAGCTGCAATTAAGAGCAGCCCTAAGAAATATACTAAAATACTAAAATGTCAAAAGTTAAAATAAAGAGCGAGTCTTAAAAGGAACAAGATAAAAACAAGTTGTTACATACAAGGAAACCTCCTTTAAACAGAGGCTAGCAAGGATTTCAACAGAAACTTTGCAGGTCTGAAAAGAGTGGAATGGTATATTCAATGTTCTAAAAGGAGAAAAAGGAAACAAATCCAACCAAGAATACCTGGCAAGGTTATCACTTAGAATTAAAGCAGAGATAACAAGTTTTTCTGAAAACCAAAAGCTAATGGATTTTATTGCCATTAAACCCATTTCACAGAAAATGTTAAATATTATTCCATGTTCATGGATTAAATGAATTATATTGTTAAAATGTCCATACTATTGAAAACAATCTTCAGAATCAATGCAATCTTTATCAAAATTCAAAGGATATTTTTCACAGAATGAGAATAAACAATTCTAAAGTTTGTATAGAACCACAGAAGACTCCACGTAGCTGAAGCTATTTTGAGAAAGAACAAAGCTGGAGGCATCACAATTCTTGATTTCAAACTATGTTACAAAGCTAAAGTACTCAAAACAGTATGGTATTGGTATTAAGACAGACACTCTTAATGGAACATAATAAAGATCCCAGAAATAAACCCACACACATATGGCCAATTAATTTATGGCAAAAGAGCCAAAAATATACTGTGGGAAAGGATTCTATTTCAATAAGTGGTGTTGGGAAAACTGGACAGCCACATGCAAGAGAATGAAACTAGAAAACTTTCTTACACCATCCATAAATATTAACTCAAAATGGGTGAAAGACTTAAAAGGATTAAGACTGAAACCATAAAACTTCTAGAAGAAAACATAGGCAGTAATTTCTTTGATATTGGTCTTAGTGATGATTTTTTGGATCTGATTCCAAAAGCAAAGGTAACAAAAGCAAAAATCAAGAAGTGAGACTACATCAAACTAAAAAAGCTTCTGCAGAACAAAGGAAACCATCAACAAAATGAAAAAGCAATCTACTAAATGGAGAATAGTATTCACAAATCATATATCTGATATGGAGTTAATATCCAAAATATATAAAGAACTTCTATGAATCAAGAGCAAAATACAATCTGACCCCACTTACTAAATTTAGTTGGGAGTAATGGGTGAGTATAGAAACTTAAGAAATTGTGTTAGCGTCCTAAGGTTGTCATAATGAAGCACCACGTATTAGGTGGCTAAAAAAACAGGAATTTATTGTTCCTACAGTTCTGGAGGATAAAAGTCCAAAAGCAAAGTGTTGGCAGGCCTGGTTCCTTCTGAGGACTATGCTGGCATGCCTTTCCCCTACCTTCTGGTAGCATTGGGTATTCCTTGGTTTATATATATTTTTCTTGTATTCTTACATCATCTTTCTTGTATGGGTATCTCTTTTTCTCAAGTGGCATTCCTTTTAAGAGGACACCAGTGATACAAATGAGGGGTCTACTCTACTCTAAATAGTCCCATCTTAACTAATTATTTCCACAATACTTCCAAGCTACTTGTGGTTAGAACTTTCAACATATATTTTCAACCCATACAATGCAATCCTTAACAGGAATCTGTTTGGTTTCATTTCAGGTGGTACTCTGTAATTAAGTGTTACAATTAATAAAACTGATATTTTCATCCTTATTTATCCTCTTTGTCTATTTCACAATTATGTCACAACTTGTAGAGGTAAAGAGAAAGTGATTATTATCCACAGCACCAACCACAGATAACTAAGTTCATGAAGATCTGAAGACTTGTAATTGTTCAAGTCCAGCAAGATTTACCATGTCCTTGATATGCCTGATATTCCAAACATTGTATATAATTGCTAGTTGCATTACATCAGATGCAGCTATTAGAAAAAGGGTATTTATAAAATTGGTAATGAGCCCTGTTTTCAAATAGATGTTGTGTTTACTCAAATGCATTTCTTCAATAAGCATTCTTAGTTTTCCCATTGGGAGGAATCTGTCTCTCAGCATTCTTTGTGTTCAGTAAAGATGCCTTCCAAATGCCAGAAGTATGGCTGATTTGTTCTCTGTGCAGTAAAAAATTTACCTTTTCAATGACAAATTCTTTGGCCACCGCTTTCCAATTGTTTTGAAATTTATCATTTTTTTTTATAGTGTATTGAACTAGCCTAGTGCCATTCCTACTATAATGAGAAATAAAAGATGCTTCTGATTGTATATTTGGTAGTGTATTGTTTAGTTTCAGTTTCGAAGTATGATGATGATTTGAAATATATATATTTTAACATGGAAACATTTGTCTTGGACTTGTTTCCTCTTAACAAAAATATATATATTTAAATGTATTTTCAAAGTTTATTACACTTTCATATTGTTAAATTATTTGCTAACTTAACATGGTGTCATATAATAATACATTCATGATACAGTCTTTCATTCATTCTAAAAGGTGCACTTTTAAGTTTCAACTATTAGGATGTGCCTTATAATTGATACAGAATTATGTTAGGAGACTATTTTCTTTCTTTCTCCTTGCTTTCATAACTATTGATATTATTAAATCAATTTCATATCACAGGAACAATGGTTTGGTTGAATCAAGGTCTCATAAAAGCATTCTTATGATCCTTACTTGTAAGTGATGAATTTATCCATTCAATTTATATTCCAACACTTCAAAATGTGTTTGGTGATCATATGTTCTGTTTTGCTTAGAAACTCGGAATTTTATATCTGTTTTCTTATCTTAATCATTAATAGCACATAATTTCATTCTCAAATGTATCACAGTTTAGATGTGAAGTTATATGTTTACCCTACACATAACTGATATTTTTCTATAGTTTTTATTCAATATTATCTTTGTCAAGTTATATTATACTCCTATACTTTGAAGTGTTTAGAAGATGATAAATATGCTTCCCAAATACATAACTTCCCACTGTTTATACAACATAGAATGAATGAGAAAATCATTATTTCTTCTGTCAGAGAAGCTTAAGATTGTCACGAAACACATTATAAGTTTGAAAATAACCTGTAAAATTGGTACTTAAAATATAATTCTGTAAAGGACATTTTAGAATATAGTCCTCTGTTAAAAAATCTATGACAAGTTGATCATTTTGAGAAGACACAGTAAGCTATAACAATGTCAGAGTAATTTATTTGGCTACATCTCCAAATCTAGAGAATGATTTACCAAAGAAAGTATCTAATAAATCTCTTCTTTATAAGTTCATGCAATCTAAAACAAGAAACCTGTAAATGCAGATTCATAAAAAACAGAAAAAATGTCCCTTGTCTAGTTTTTCTTCAGGAAAAAATACAATTATATTAAATGGATAGATTATTGTATCAACAAAAATTTTTATGAGGTAAAAAAGCATGTCAGAGTCTCCTTGGAGACACCAGCAAGTAGAGCGAACAGGAAGAATGTATAGAATAACATTAATTAACATATTCATTTCAGGACTCAAAAACTGTGATCAAGACATGCCTCTGTAGGGGAAGAAAAAATAATTTCCCTTTTCCTTTTCTAAATTCCTGGCTGAACCACTCTGTAATACAAGACAGATACAGGAGAAAAAAACCCAAAACTTTAACAACATGTATACTTCCTGTATACATAGGAGATGCCCGGGAAAATTAAGTAACTCCCTATCAACATCACACACAGCAACTGTAAATTATAGTTGTTATGCAGATTTAAGTGGGTGTCTTCTCTATTCATAAGAGTTTCTAAGAGATTTAATCATCTTCTTTACTCAGTACAGAGAGGGAGACACCCTCACAAATGGAGATTCTCCTTTTAAATATAAATGTCCCTTACAAAAGAGTAACTTCTACTAGGTTTTCAGAGTTTCTCCTGTGTCTGCTGGTTTTTAAATATTACCAGCTCAAAGGGCACCTGGGTGGTTCAGTCAGTTAAACGTCTGACTCTTGATTTTGGCTCAGGTCATGATCTCATGATTCATGAGATTGAACCCTGTGTTGAGCTCTGTGGTAACAGTGTGGAACCTGCTTGGGATTCTCTTTATACCTCTCTCTCTCTCTCTTTCTCTTTCTCTCTCTCTCTCTCTCTGCCCCTCCCCCTGCTAAAAATAAATAAATAAACATTAAAAAGTTAACCCTCTCAAAGAGCCTTATGTTCGAGTGACAAGTTCTCCTCCCCTTCAGCACCAGAAGGCTTTTATGCAAAAGCACTAGGAGCTTAGTGACAAATGGTAACAAATGCATTTTCCAGGAATATGAAGAGTAAAACATGGAAAAGAGGAAAACACAATTGTTTAATCTCTCTAAGGTGTAGCAAAGAAGGAACTACTCTGAGAATTAGCCAGCCGGAGCTCATGTGACTTATCCTGAGACATCTTTGAAATAAAAAGAGAAATGTATGGGATAGTACTAACAGATGCCTCTCAAATATCCTAGGAGAAGTATATATCCTGACAAATAGAACTTTAAAATGGGGAAAAATAAGAAAAGAAAGTACTTACTGAAAACAAGACTCTCTCCCCTACGGATCTGTAATCACAAGAAAAACTCAATTCAGATTTGGTTGTAAGTCCTGCAATCCTTAGAGAAAATGACTTTTTCCCAATTCTAAGGCATTGCAGATAGGACAGTCAGGGGTCCCAAGAGGCAAAGTTGTTCTGTGCATGTTAGCAGAAGAAGCAAAGTTATATACCTATATTGGCACACATTCTGTCATCAGAAGATGGGTCAGCAGTAATACAATATCAGTAATAGCCAAGGAGCAGATGATATAGTTAGGACCCAATGTGAATAGAAATTATCTGGAGAACTAGAATGTCACAAACCAAGTAGGTGGGGACTTGGGTTCAGATCCCAAATAGTGTGGCAATACTATTCATATTCATATATACTATTCATATACAGTTTGGTTCCCTGCGGCCAAACTGTATAGTTGTCTGGGGACTATAAATCGTATATATAATTTCAAAATTCTAAAAAATTACCTTACTTTCAAAGTTCTGATGCCTACTAATTTAACTACAGTAAGATTGAAACATAGCTACATCAGGAAACTCATTATCATTTTAATGTAACGTACATAAAAATGTTTTAAATCCAATTTTTCTTAATAAATTCTCTTACTGTTAACAATTCACTCTCGTTATAAAGAAACAACAGGTCCAAAATGTAGTCACTTATGTTAAGGGCCACCAAGACTTAATACATAACTGTTACTGCAGTTTTAGCCTCTTGTAGGAGTGGAATTTTAAAACAATTAGTCTGGAATTTGTGATCAGTACTTGTGAGGTAATCCACAAGATAAGACCTCTAAAGGGTAGGTGACCTTTCTTTCCTTTAGCTACTAACTTCCTTGACCCATTCTGTTTCTGTGTATAAAAGCCTTCAATTTACTCAATCCTGAGTATATCCTTCTATTTACAAGAAGGGATGCTGTCCAATTCATAGTGACTAAAGCCAATCAGATCTTTACATTTACTAGGTTGAATTTTTGTTCTTTAACACCTTTTGATGCACAGTAGAACAATTTTAATTTTAACTTTTAATTGTATCTGATAGACTAACTTCACCTTAATTACTGTTTTTTACTTGAATTTTCCAAACTCCAAACTCCTAAATTGGGATCCTCAGATTTTTCAGTCAGTCATATTAATGTATTATATGCCACCAACTGTCTCTTAAATTTTTTGCAGTTTTTATTTGACAAGATAGTGCTGATAATAGTTTTAATCATTAAGGAACTATTACAAAATTTGGAGTTATACAGTAAGGAAATTTGTGGAATAGTTTGCCAACCACTTGACTGATTTAATTAATAATATGTATTGCTTAGGAAAATACCAATCCCCATATACCTATTATTAGAGGTTAATTAAACTTTGATTTTTAATTTAGCAATTCAGCAACTGGGCTTAAAGAAAAGTTTATCTATGAAAGGAAGCAGAATTTACCATCTCAAAATATGTCTCTTGGGAAATGGATTCCCTCAGGCTGCTCACTTAAGAAACAGCAGACATAGGAAAAGTTCTGAAAACTGTATATAAACTATTTTTTGTAAGTGACATTTACGTTTATAAGGGCAATCTCCATTTGTAAAGGTGTCTCCCTCTCTGTATTAGGAAGATAATTTATAGAAATGCTCATCAAAGGAAAAGGCAATAACCTAAATCTTAATAACAACCTTATCTGTTTACTGTGCTCTTTCTGATAGCTTCCCATAGCTGGGTTCCCTTACCCCTCACCAATCCCATTCCTCCTCCCCAAACCTTTTTTGTCCTTAGCTGTAGATGGTATTTAAGGTGATGGCTTGGGCCATTTTGAGGATTAACTCACTTTTTTTGGGTATGTCTCATGTACATAGGAGGTACACCTGTTATTAAACTACTGTTTGTTTTTCTCCTGTTAATGGTCTTTTATGGTAAGGGGTCTCAGCCAAGAAACCAGAAGGGTAAAAGGAAAATTATTTTCCTCCCTCACATCTACATAAACTGGTTGATTTATTATTAGAAGTGTCTGTATGCCTAATGGAATTTCTGGGAACAACCTGAGTTAAATATGATGGAACCAGATGGTTTAAGGAGCAATATCGTGAGTTCTAGAAGTAATATACTTTCCTAAATCAGTGTAATATTTCCTGCTGTCTTTTCACTGTCACAGTTTCAGGCCATATACTTTTAAACTATATTCAGATTTAATCAGATGCCTAACTCTAAGATCAGACTCTCTTTTCTTTACCTCTTTTCTTAACATGTATTAACTATAAAGTTAGGTGAAGGGCATTTGAAAATTAATACTGCTAATAGTCCTTTTGCTTCCAGCACTATCTGCCCTCATGTGACCAGGAAAGTCGAAATGATGTTAAATTGTTTTTAAATTTTCTTACCCTGGTCCCCCGTTGATATTTAGGGTACAGTATCAAGTTGATTAGGAGCCCATATACAGCCACTATTTAATTTGAATAACAAAGATGTGCTCTTTACTTCTGGTGATTGTCCCTCACCACCAAGAAACATCGATTTAAATATCTGCTAAATGTTCAGTACAATGATTTAGGATTGGTTAGTTGGCTGTCAATGAGGGCAATGTTTGATTTCTTATCAACCAAATACTTTCAATTTGCTCACCGGTGTGTGTGTGTGTGTGTGTGTGTGTGTGTGTGTGTGTGTGTGTATAGTAAAGTACAAGAGAAACTAGGTAAAAAGTGGATGAGTCTCAGTAAGAAAAAGAAAACAATAGCTAGGCCTCCAGCATCCTGTGAGTCTTCTTTAGCATATGAGAATCCACTTGGAAACTTCCCTTGTCTTTACCTCCCCCAGAAACCAAGTATATGATCACTTTCTTCACAATCCCAGGGCAACTCTTCTGCCCACAGATCCTGTCCCTATGATTTAATAAAATCACCTTTGCACCATAAGGCGGGGGGTGGGGGGGAGGAAGGAGAAAACAATAAATAAAAGAAACTTTTAAAAACACACAATCTGATATCACCACTGAGAATTTTACATGTAACAGAAGGTATTATTGTGTATTTTTAAGCACTTCCTTAATTGATTCTTTTTTTTATCTTCTACCTTTCTACATCTCTGATTTTTATCTTTTCCCCATCCAATTTATAATGCAGGTTATGCTTGAGTATTTCTATTTTTAATAGACATTCTTGGGGTGATCTCATCTAAACTTTATGACCGTAGATCAGTAAGTATTTTTTTTTCACTCTTGCTTTTATCTTATTAACATTTCTTAAGAAATACTCACAGTCATTGTTTCCATTTCCTCTTTGTAAAATAAACAGTGTGGTTTCTGGGGCTCATGTTACAGAAATCTTTCTTTAAACATCACCAGTTTCTTCTTAATTCCAAAACTTAATTGTTTTTCTTTAGCCCTCAGCTTCCTTGATTTCTTGTAGCCTTTGAATGTGTTTAACATTACCTTTTTTTCCTTAAATATTTCCTTCACCTTACACTAGACTGCTTCCTTTCTTTGTTCATGTACGATAGTTACACTTTTTTCTTTTGTTACCAAATGTAGCCATTGTCCTAGTTTCTCTTCCTTTACCTTCTTATAAAGAGGAAAGTATCTCTGGGTCCTCTCAGGGTTTCAGTCATGATCACTATGTAAAGACACTCAGTTTCTCTGAACTTCAGATTAACTCTCGCTGAAAACTTTTTCTGTTCCTGTTTCTTTGTCAACCACTAAGCCTTTAAACAGCTGTTGGTTCTGTCCGCCTCTCTCTCAGGACTAATCATTGGCTTTTCTCTTCCTCTCTGCTTTTAGTGCTTTTCCTCATACTGACATTTCTTAATTGGTGGTCTTGTGTCAGCTGCTCTATTTTTCATTTTTTCACAGGGTTACTCTATACTTCAATTCTATACTCCTTTGTGCACAGTGAAGTTAAATGATTTTTCCCGACTGCCTAAGAATAATAAGATTATATAATATTAGAGATTAATAACTTTATAATAAAATACACTTTATAATATTTATATAATATATAATATATATAACCATATATATTATATATAATATAACTTTATAATAAAATACACAATAGTTGCTCAG
>NW_027528359.1:28880-69898 GCF_008692635.1 Crocuta crocuta
TAGTACTTTTTCACTCCTACCAACTGGAAAATAGATTTTCCTAAAATAGTCAAATGAAAACTAAATCCACCATTCTATACCTAAACTATTCAATATACTAGGTTGACCAGTAGCTACATTTGGCTCCTGTGCATGTAAAAGGTGTGTGTCTAAACTGAAATGTCTTAAGATCATGCCTTATTCAAAATACTTAGTACAAACAAAAGAAAGCAAAATGTCTCTCAGACTTTAAAGGAATTAGTTACCCATTTAAATAATAATATCTGAATAATAATATAGGGTCAAATAAAATATTTTTCACCTACTTCTTTTTACGTTTTATGTTTGTTTGTTTGTTTGTTTATTTATTTATTTATTTATAGAAGAAAAGTAAAAGAGAGAGAGCATTTAAGCAGCTTAGGGCAGAGAAATGGAGAGAAAGAATCCCAATAGTCTCCATGTTCAGTGTGGAGCTTGCCATCGGCCTTGATCTCACTACTATGAGATCATGACTTGAACTAAAATCAAGTCAAATGCTTAACAGACTGAGTCTCCCAGGCACACCAATTTACTGTTTTCAGTAATTTAAAATTTTATATTTGTCTCAATTTTGTAGCTTACAGTATAATTCTATAGGGTAGTATTTTTCTAGAAACTCCATGAATGAATACTTTATATAACTCAAGATTTCAGACAAAGATTTCCATCCCAAGTAGATCAGCCTGGCTCAGCTCTTCAACATGCAGTAGTTCACATCATTGTCATGTATGCTCCTTTCACGTGTCCTCAGCAATATCCCCTCAGACACACTTTTGTGTGTCTCCCATCCCTATATGTATGTTTTTATTTCTTCACTGAGACTTCATTTTTTCCCTTTAAGAAATAAAACCCATTTCTTCATTCTCTTGAATTAGAACGTGTGACTGACCCATGAAATAGAGAGGCAGCAAAGTTGTAGAAATACTCAGGCTAGGTCTTTAGAAGGCTTACAAATTCTGCTTCACTTTCTTAGAATGCTGCTCCAAAGACTAGCTGTGAAGATGCCCAGTCCAGTATACTAGAGGATGAGAAACTGAGTGGAATAGAGACAAATCAGCCCAGATAAACTTCCCTATATCAACCCGTTGACAGCAAGTCCTGAGCATCACACATGAGACTGGGGACATTTTGGACAACATAACTGCAGTCCAGCCAAGTGACTCTAGAGGTATCAGAAGAATCATCCAGCTGAACTCAACCTAAATTGATAACTCACTGAATCAAGGGCCATTTGAACGATCATTTCATTTTAGCCTGAGCTGTTTTGTTGTTTATATTTGTTAACTGATACCACTCCATTCCTCTTAATATACCAAACATAGCACTCCACTTAAAGCTACTTGAACTGATAAACTTCATGCAGTTTTCTAATTACCATAGACCTCTGACTGTGTTCATTTAAATGGATTGATAACAATCATTGAATATGTGTTTTTTTCTATAATTTTAAAATTATTTTACATATGTAATCTATATCTTCATAACTATGTAGTTAAGCTCTTTCCTGACAGAAAATGTAAGATTGGTAACAAAGTGCTAGAATTCAGTTATGGCAGATATTGTAGCTACTGCCATTTGTCAGTATTACTATATGTCAAGTGTTTTAACTCTTAAAACTTTATGTTCTAAAAACAATTACTATACTTATGAGGAACTGAGACATACAGAGGTTTGTAAGTCGTAGAAGGTCACAAAGTGCAGTCAATAGGGCCAAGGTCTGAAAACAGCCCAATTATCTTATGACAGAACTCATGCTTTTAACCACTTTAGGCTAATGCCCTCTTGTAAAGCTACTGCATAGCACAGATCTTACCTAAGGGAAACAATGTATTCTAAAGGAAATAGTTTGCATTGTCTAGATGCAATGTCTAGATTCCTAACCACAATTTTACAGTCTTCCCGTTCCCTTTGCTATTTTTCTTTGTCATCTCTTTGCATAGTGGAAATTAGCAAGGCTCAGATCTAAATTCCCAGATTTCCTCAATCAATATTAGATTCCTAGAGGAGCTCGTTCCTATAGTCTTAATTACTACGAATGGATTTCCCAGATTTATACCTCCTAATTAGGCTTCTCTAAGTTCCATCATCTTGCCAACTAAATCAATCATAAATCCATGTGCTTCTGTCATTTTTCATCATACCATTCAAATGAAAGTGATTATTATCCTGGGCTTGACTGCCTTGTTCATCAGCAACTTTTAATCTATAATCCATAATGTAACAAGATGTATATAGAAGTACTGATCTAATCATGACCTCATAACTCTTACTTGCTGAAACATTTATAAATATTTACTACATACTGGCTACTGTGTATTCCTTCAACTTCAACATCTCCATTTCACCCACACTGTCTTTTTCTCTGCTTTTCATCCACACTGGACTTTTATTTCCTCAAATAAGTTCCCCATCATTTGAGTGATTTTGGGCATGCTCCTACTTTTACCTTACAGAAATTACCAAAAAGTAAATAAATAACAGTAGGCTAAAATAAAAGTGTACCTAGGTTTTGTCTATTTCCTGTAATTCTAGCTACAAAGGGAATGAGGAAAGTAGTTGAAGGGGGATTAGAGTTAGAGGAATGGACTTGTTGTCCCAGGAAGAAGTAAAAGCTTATTGTTACATCTATTATTAATGTGCACTCCAAAACACAATGGCCCTCTCAAGGGACTCTGACAGGTGGGAGAAGATTAGAATAAGCATATATGGTCCCCCATCCCCTCACCTGATATTCCTTAGCTATACGGAAATGAAACACAGAATAAAGACCATCAGCCCATAGTCTTCAAACTGGTGTTTTGAAGTAATTGTAAAAACAACAACTTGTTATGGTAGTAAACACAAGGAAAGTGAATACCCCAAAGATATATTTGGGGAGGAAAAAATTGAATTAAATAAAAAACATATAAACACTCTCTCCAAAAATAAAAATAACAGAAGTAGCAACCACACAGAAATAGTGCAAAATATTAAAAAGTAAAAGGTATCATAAATTCTACAAGAGACAGATGAACAACATATTTTATGGAGAGAAAGAAACAATTTAACAACAAATATTTATACTGCTTAGTAACATTAAAGGTTAAAAAGGTAACAAATATAAGAGTGTTCAGGGGTTATGAAATGTGACATAGAAAAATTAGATCCAAGTTGAGGAATAGTTACACTGAAGCAAACTGATCATAGAATTTAGAAAAAAAGATAACCAGGAAGAATAGAAGCAAACCTAATAATGAATCAAGACATGAAGAAAAGTTCTGAAATAAACATATAGACTAGGGAGAGGAAAATCATGTAGATGAGAAGAATTAAAGCACAGTAGGGAATGGTCATGACAAAGAGTGTCACAGCAATCCATGTAACTCAAGTAAAGAAGAAAAAGATAGATGATTGACTGATAGAATAAGAACCAAAATAGACAACAGATGTTTACCTTTTTTAAAAAATTTATATGTGATAATGAGAGAAAGAAATTTGTCAAAAGAAAATAAAATTTCTTGGAAAAAACTACACAGAAAATCAGCAATATGAAGGTACTTTCAGGTGAAGTCACAAAGCTTTAAAATATTGAGACAAAATGAGAGCTATCAGGGCAAGAAAAAACATGCCAATGACAAGGATAATAAAATTGACTGACCTCAGACTTCTCCACAATTACATTTAAAGCTAGGAAATAGTGGAGCCATGTATACATACACGTGGAATATCCTACAAAATTAATATTTATCCAGCTTGTATTTCATAGAAAAGTATTCTAATGCATTTAGGGCCTCAGGTAACACAGGTAGAGCTCATAAGGATTTCTTGGAAGTAGTAAGGATCTTAATATAGACATAGAACATGCACTGTTGGTTTTATACATAATGTAAAGGATGTTTCAGGACTTCAGGAGATGGGGTTTCTGTTTGTAGTGTGTTAAGCAGACTACTTGTTTCATCTTCAGGGAATTGCTAAGGGATATTTAGATATTATCAGCACTGCTTTTAGCACTCTACCCTGGGAGAGATTTCCAAGCATTCATGGCAACCATGGATGAGCTAACTCTAATAAATGGGTGGAAGAAGAAAGATGGATCTACATTTAATATAAGACAAGCTCTTGAGGTAAAGTTGGGAACTTGTTTCAAATTGGAGACGTATTTTAATTCATTCTTATCATAATTCTTAAGACAGAAATGGCAGACCCCAGGCATTGCATACTTCCATTAACATTTGGAGTGGATTTATTAGTGACATCTTATCACAACCTGCCTATCTCATTTGCAAGATTAAGAGGAACATTCTAGTCTTACCATCCTACTACACACATGCACATGCACAAAAATCTTTGTACCAGATATTTGACAATATTATTATTCTTTCCCTTGTCACACAGCTATTTGTGTACTTGACTTAATATGTATAATTTGTTAATCCTACATTTTCCTTAAGACAAGAAATCAAAAATCATTATTTGAATGGCAAGTGATAAAAGATAGATTCCCATGGCCTCAAAGTGATATTTGCCCAACTATCTCAAGTAAAACTCACAAATTTGAATCCAGACTTTTTTCTGAGCTCCATTCATAAATATCAAACCACGTACTCAAACTCTTCACCTACATATGACGACAATACCTCAAATTAAACTAGGGTTATCACCTTCTATATCTTCTCCATGTCCAATGTTCAGTTTCAATAAATGGCACTATCATTTACATTTACATTGCTCAAGCTTGAAACTTGTGAGTCATGCATGATTTCTTCTATTCTACCAGCCCCAAATCTCACAAATATGCCTACTACAGTCCATTCTTATTGCCGCAACCATGGTCCAGGTCACCATCATTCTCAAGTTATTGGTAATCTTCTAACATCCATTTGATATCAACATCTCTCCTTCTTCAATCCAGTCTCTACAATGTAGATAAACGTCAAAAACAAACAAGCAAACAAACAAACAAAAAATATATATATATATATGGTAATGGAATTTCTTTATCAAAATCTATGCAGTGGCTTCCCATTGTCCTCAGAATAAAAGACAACCTGTTTTAGATGGTAGAAGACACCGCCTTCACAGGCGGCCCAGCTACCTTCGCAGAAACAGTATCTGCATTACTCTGTCAATGTCATCTTCATTCCAGTGCTGGGATTTTACAGTTCTTCAAATGCTCACTATTGTAATTTGGCATCTTAGCCAAAGCCATTGTCTATTTAAAGTGCTGTTTTATTCTATATGTATTCTATTCCATTTTTTTTTGGTATCAGCTCAAACATTTTTCTCTGAGAAGTCTTCACAAAATATATGAGTAGGTTACTTATTATAAGTTCTATTGTACTTGAAGCTATTTGATAATCTTCTGAATCCTTGAAAATATTTTTAAGTAATATAAACTAAAAAATGTTTAATCTTCACCATAGTACCTAATTTATAGCAGCATTTTTCTTTTTTCTTTTTTAAATAACGTCTGAATTCTTACCTCTAGCATATTTTTGAAAATTGATATTTTCATGATCTGTGTTGAATTTGATTGAGAATGTTTCAAATATTCTGAAATGTTTTACCTGATCACTATATAAAAAATTATGTAATCTCTTAATTTCTAATTCAAGACTTTACAGATATGCTGGTCTCATAATGTCATTTACATAACTCTTATAATGCTAAATTCACATAATATTAAATACTTTGATTATTGTGCAAGTCATCAGAAGATCACACTATGTTCTGTTATTAAGTTTTTAAAACAACAGCAATTATTTATAATTTTGCTAATGTGTATGATAGAGATTTTTAAAAGAAATAAATGTGCAATGGGGAAGATAAGACCTACCTATGTCATCTTCTCTGAAAGACTCATTGTTAACATTTTGTTTTACATACAGCAGCCACAGATTTCATTTGTGTATGTGAGTGTATGCTTGTGTATTCATATTATACCCTTGAGTAGGAGGTGATATTTCATAATCTTTTAAAAAATTATTGTTATAATTTAATTATTTATTAGAATGTAAACATTTTCATATTGTGATTCTGTCCTGCATGACTGTTCTCTGGAACAGTAATCATTTATCTCTGTCAGCCTTCTACCTAGGTGTGTACCATCACACTCAATGGATGTGGACCAGTGTCCCCTGAGTTGGTTGTGAACTTTAAAAAGGCTGACAAAGATTATCACTTTATGATGGATAATGATGGAAGTGATCACCAATTATCTTTAAGAATGGTCAGTTTGGGGGCTGATGCAAAGGATGGATTGTACATTGTTGAAGCAGACATAAAGAATTATGAAGGCAATCCAATTAAAGCCACTTTGAAAGTATCTGTACAGCCAAATATTTCCCTTGGGGTCTTTGAAATAATACAACCTTTGGTCTTATGGTTGAAATGTGGTTGAGGGCCCATGCACATTAATGGACTGCACTTAGTAGCTATGGAGGAAAATGAATAGGAAGAAATGTGAAACTCCATAACATATCTGGAAAGCATTCTGTCCCAGGAAGTGGTAGCAAATTTCCACAGAATAAAAGTAAAACTTGCTTCTGATGAAGATGATAACAATAATGATTAATTTGATGATGAAGAAGCTGAAAAAAAGACTCCAGTAAAGAAATCTCTATGAGATTCCAGTCTAAATCTATATGACTATTCCAGCCACAAAATGCACAAAACCAAACCAGAATTGAAAAGACTCAAAACCATCAACACCAAGATGAAAAGGTCAAGAATTCTTCAAAAACAGAAAAAGACTCCCAAAACACTGAATCTAGCTCTATAGAAGATATTAAAGCAAAAATGTCAGCAAGTATAGAAGAAGGTGGTTTTCTTGCTAAAGTAGAGGCCAAGTGCTTCAATAATGTGAGTAATTGTTTCTGGATGACTACCAAGAAGCTATTCAAGATCTCTGGATGTGGAAGAAGTCTCTTTAAGGAAATAGTTTAAAATGGTTTAAACAATTTGTTAAAATTTTCTGCCTAATTTAATTTCTGTAACAGTTGATACGTGGCTGTCTTTATTATAATGCAGAATAAGAACTTTCCCTACTATGTCTGATAAATGTTGTCCAGGTTCCATTGCCAAGAATGTGTAGTCCAAAATGCCTGTTTAGTTTTTAAGGATGGAGCTCCTTCACCCTCTTCTTGGCTTTAAGTATGTATGGAATGTTAGGATAGGATATTGCAAAAGTGGTGGTCAGAGAAAAGGAAATGGTGGGGAGACAAAAAAATACAGTGAATAAACTCAGTATTTTAATAAAGTAAAAAGCAATGGAAACATTTTCTCCATGTAATTTAATAGTCTCTTCTAGATATGAACAGACACTTCTCCAAAGAGGACATCCAAATGGCCAACAGACACACGAAAACGATGCTCAGCATCCCTCCTCATCAGGGAAATACAAATCAAAACCATACTGAGATTCCACCTCACACCAGTCAGAGTGGCTAAAATGAGAAAATCAGAGAACTCTAGATGCTGGCAAGGATGTGGAGAAATGGGCACCCTCCTACACTGTTGGTGGGAATGTAAACTGGTGCAGCCCCTCTGGAAAACAGTGTGGAGGTTCTTCAAAAAATTAACAATAGAACTCCCCTATGACCCAGCAATAGCACTGCTAGGAATTTACCCAAGAGATATAAGAATGCTGATGCAAAAAATAAATAAATAAAGAAAGAAAGAAAGAAAGAAAGAAAGAAAGAAAGAAAGAAAGAAAGAATGCTGATGCATAGGAGCACATGGACCCCAATGTTCATAGCAGCACTCTCCACAATAGCTAAAACATGGAAAGAGCCTAAGTGTCCATCAACGGACGAATGGATCAAGAAGATCTGGTTTATCTAGACGATGGAATACTACATGGCAATGAGAAAGAATGAAATCTGGCCATGTGTAGCATCATGGATGGACCTTGAGGGTGTTATGCTGAGTGAAATAAGTCAGGCAGAGAAGGACAAATATCATATGTTTGCACATGTAGGAGGATTAGGAGGAACTTAACTGAGGACCGTGGGGGAGAAGAAGGGGAGAATTGGTGGGGGAGAGGGAGAGAGGCAAACCATGAGACACTCTTGAATGATGAAAACAAGCTGAGGACTGATGAGTGTAGGGGGAGAGGGGATATGGGCATGGAGGAGGGCACTTGTGTGGATGAGCACTCGGTGTTATATGGAAAACAACTTGACAATAAACTATTTGTAAAAAAAAAATAGTCTCTTCTAAAGTACAGATATGGCTGCATGGTGTGTTATATGGATAAATTTTATTAATCATTCTACTATCATTGTATATTTAGCTTATTTACAATTTTTCACTATTAGGAATATAATCAATATGTGACTGACCATATTTGTATACAAATCTTCTTAAACATCTCTGATTTTGTCCTAAAGATAAAATCTTAAAAATTGAATATCTGGATCAAAGAGTATGATTTTATTTTTAAGGCAGTGATCAATTTATAAATGGACTAAATTTCACTGCAATAATTTCAAAGTAATTTTATACAAAGTTTAAGTGTACAAAAAGAATTATAAGCACATATAGTAATCAAATTTTTGACAAATTTTATGTTGGTAGTCTTATGAATATATTAAGGAAAAATCTGTTAATAATTATCATATTACTTCAGAGATAACATTTTGCTTAGAATTTTAATATCTCATCTGAAAGAGATATAGCCCTTATGAGTAGATCTGAAATAACACACAAGATGTGGTATTTAATTTTATTCTTTGTAAAATACCTGTGATTATCACTGTTTATATGTATGACACATGATGGCAATGCTTCAATGAGTTTTGAAACATTTCCTATATTGCACCAATGGTCTAGAGTGTACATTTAATAGGAATCTTTTCTGAATAGGTATGCATAAAGCATGCAAATGCCTGAATGTTCAAAGGAAGCAAAACCATCTCTCTTCCAATACTTGAAATATATTCGTGGGTTTTTGCTCTAGCAACTGCAAAGTCAGGCGTCTGTTACTGTTTGGTGTGGTGTTGAATTTCATGGTTTGTTAATTTTGCAGTTATGTCTACAAAGCTAATAAAGGGAGAATGGGTCTTTTATACTGCAAAATTTGGACTATCCCCTGGGTAATTTTTCTTCATGAAATTCATTTCACATTTCTCTTTTAAGTGAATGAGATAAGTTTCCTGCTTTTTTAAGTTATCAGAAACTATTATGAGTTACTCAAACTTTAGACCTGTTAAAAATAATAAAACTATGGCTGCACACCATTAATTCTCCAATATTGGTTACAGAGATTCTTTTACTATATAAATTGCAGGAAAATATAAAATTTTATGTAAAACATATCTCTATACTTCCTCAGTCCATGTGGATACTGTCATAACACCCTTTCTATTATTTTCAAAATAGACAGCATAATAGTCGATCCCAAGGTAAAAATAAATTCACTTAATGCTATAATCATTTCAATAATCATTCAATAAACACTAAATGAGCATTTGTTGGTGCCAGGCAGAGGTTCAGAAGTTCCAGGGACTGAGATCCAAAGGTAAAGATCTCTGTGTTTAAAAACTGTGGGTCTAATAAAAGGAGCTATATATCTTTCAAAAGTCCAATGAACACGTTAAAATAATTTTGTATAAGTATATAGAGGTGTGGGGAAACAGTAAAAACCTAACAATGTGCCTAGGTTACACAAAACTAAAACAAAAAAACTAACAATGAAGTAGTCTTACATAGTCTGATAAAGTCAAAAATTAGGTCTCAAATTAGGACTCCATCAGGAGAAGCAAAAAGTATTTGTTATTTCAAGTATATAGGTCACATTCAGAGGACTAGAAACTTAACTTACCCATTATATGAGTTGCACAGACTATAGATCAAGGAAGCCAGAAGCTATCATTAAAAGACTCCCCTGCAGTGACAAATCAGGTGGTTTCATAAGAGGTCTTTCACAACAGCTGCTTTAAATATCAAGAATCTACTTACTGGGAGCTCTGACTATGTCACAGGAGCCTCTGCTAGCCCCAGCAGCCACAGTGTCTAAGCAAATGCTTCACAGGGGCTTGCTCAGAGCTGCTTTGAACATACCCTAGACCCGCAACTGCATCTAGAGAACCTTGGTCTCTCCTTTTCTTTCACCTTACATATATCCTAATAGTGGCTCATTAGCAGACTCTACCCAGGTATCATTCCAAAAGGTGTTTGGGGACTTGTAGTTCCTGAAAGCAGATGGTGTTGATACTAAGTTGATAACTGAAATCCACACAGATACTAACATGTTTGGATTTGGTATTTGTTAGGATCATATTTTCGATAACATGGCTTTCAGTACATTTTCTTAGCCAAGTAGTATGAACGATGTAGGATCTTAATAAATGTAAGTTAAATTAATTCTGGTAGAGTTGAGAAGAAGCAATATTTAGAGACTATAACTATAATATAGCCAAAGAGACCCAAATAAATTAAAGGTAATTCATTTCATTATTAATAATTTTATTTGCACTAAATAATGAAAAATGCTTTGCCATGTTCTCAGACTCACTAGGATATGTATGAGTGAGTCTTCTTATGAATATACTTTGGATATATCCATTTATCTTCATTTCCATTCTGCTACTTCAGACTGCAATTGCTTGTTGTATAGAATACTGAAATTAGCCTCCTATCTGGTCTTTTTGCAATAATTTGTTTCTACCGCACCCTTACAAATTTATGGTGTCGTATTCAGATATGCCAACTACATTCTTAGGGGGATACACATTTTATTAGAGAAGTTCAGTTCAACAATTTTGGTAAACTTTCCTTTGACATTGTTTTGTAATTTTCAGTGTTACCTAATTTCTCTGAACTTCTGAATCTATTTTTTAAATAAAGTTACTACCTCAAAGTGTATTAGTAAAAATAAGGCGAAATAAGCACTAATTCACTGTCTGACATATTTGTTCTATAACTGTTCTTTAAAAAAATCTGCTTTCATATGTTAAAATATCTCTTTAAATAACTGAATGATGCATGCCATAGGCTAAAATAACAATATGAAGTATGTTTTCTACCATTATAATTTTTAAAATTTTTATAGATTGAAATATAATTGACATACGATAAACATACATATGCCCCAAGAGACCATTGCTAATATCAAAACACCCAACATTTCCCTCTTTCCCCAAAGATGTAGTCTTTCCTATCTCCTAATTATAAGGTAATGATTGATTTGTTTCCTGGCACTATAGATTAGTTTGCAATTTCTAGAATTTTATATAAATGAATCAGCACTTGTTAAAATGCTATAAACCTTCTCCATTGGTATGTCTTTGCACTTTTGCTAAAAACCAACTGACCACATTTGTGTGGATTAATTTCTTTGTTTTAATAATTTTATTTTCTTTCTTTATATATTATTTGTTGTTTGTTTGTTTATTTATTTAGAGAAAGCAAGCTGGGGAAGGGCAGAGAGAGAGGGAGAGAGAGAATCCCAATCAGGCTCTGCACTGTCAGCACAGAACCCAATGTTTGGCTTGAATTCACAAACCATGAGATCATGACCTGAGCCGAATTCCGGACTGAGCCATCTAAGTGCCCCTGTGTGGATTAATTTCTGGACTCTATTCTCTCCTATCAATCTTTTTGATTATACTTTTGTTACTACCACACTTTCTTTTTAAAAAATGTTTATTGTTTATTTTTGAGAGAAAGAGAGAGAGAGAGGGGAGAGAGAGAGAGAGAGAGAGACGGAGTATGAGTGGGGGAGGGGCAGACAGAGAGGGAGATACAGAATGTGAAGCAGGCTCCAGGCTCTGAGCTGTCAGCACAAAACCTGACACGGAGTTCGAACCCACAAACCGTGAGATCATGACCTGAGCCAAAGTTGGATGCTTAACCGACTGAGCCATCCAGGTGGCCTACCATCACACTTTCTTGATTACTGCATGTGGCACTAGAAGTTGTTTGATATTGGTTAGTGTGAATCATTCAGCTATATTTTTCTTTTTCAAGAATGTTTTAGTAACTGTAGTCCCTATGAGTTCCATTTAACTTTTGACATTAGTTTGCAAGTTCTTAAAAAAATCTTATGGGGCGCCTGGGTGGCTCAGTCGGTTAAGCGTCCGACTTCGGCTCAGGTCATGACCTTACGGTTTGTGGGTTCGAGCCCCGCATAGGGCTCTGTGATGACAGCTAGCTCAAAGCCTGGAACCTGTTTCGGATTCTGTGTCTCCCTCTCTCTCTGACCCTCCCCTGCTCACGCTGACTCTCTCTCTCTCTGTCTCTCTCTCTCTCTCTCTCAGAAATATATAAAACATTAAAAATTTTTTAAAAAATCTTAGGTAATTTTTTTGTGATTCCACTGAATTTATAGATCATTTGGGGACATTCAATATGTTGAGTCTTCCAGTCGATGTACATAATACATTGCTCTATTTATTTGGGTCTTTAGTTCCTTATTTTCAGCCTACAGTTCCTGCACATATTTTGTAAGATTTGTAACTCAGCATTTTAATGTTTTTATGTATTATAAAGCATATCTTTTAAATTGTGGTTTCCACATTGTCAATGCTAGGATATGGAAATAAGATTTTAAAATATGCTTTTAAATGGTATGATCTTCCTAAACCCTTTTATTAATTTTGAGGAGTTTGTAGATTATTTGGATTTTCTAGATTGATAATCTTATTATCTTTGAATGGAGGCAGTTTTATTTCTTCCTTTCCAATTTGCTTGCATTTATTTTCTTTTTCTTGTCTCAATGTACTGCTAAAACTTTCAATAGAATACAAAGTTAAATAGCAGTGATGAGAATGAACATTTGTGCTTTGTTCCTGATCTTAGAAGTAAAACATTCAATCTTTGGTCATATAGTGTGATGATGACTGTATTTCTTAGACACCCTTTATCGGGATAAAAATGTTTTCTTCTATTACAGGTTTGCTGAGAATGTTCAACATGAATGTATGTTGAATGTTGCCAATTTTTTTTTCTGGATGAAATCATATGATCATAATTATATGGATTTTTAAGAAGTCTTAAAACCACATTGATTCGGTTTTAAATAAATGTTTACTTTTAGAATAGTTTGAGATTTACTGAAACACTGTATAGAGTTTCTCAATGCCCACACTCAGTTTTCCTTTATTAACATCTTACATTAGTTTGCTAAATTTGCCACATTTCATGAATCAACATTAATAAATATTATTTAATAAAGTCCACCTTTTTACAAATTTCTTTCATTTTCACCTAATTGTCCTTTTTCTGTTACAGGATCTTACCTCCATATTTCACTCAGAGGTCCTATCTCCTTAGGCTTCATTTGGCTATGACTTTTTTTGTTGAAGAGTTGACTGTGCTGAAGAGTACTGATCAGATATTTCCAGAATGGCCTTCAACTAGGATTTGTCTTATGTTTCTTCATAATTAAATGGAAGGAAGATCAAGAGACTAAGTTCTATTCTCATCATATCCTATCAGGATACATGCTATCATGACTTTTCAGGTTGAAAGAGTTTTGCAAGTTTTCTCCATTGTAAAACTATCTTTCCCTCACCCTTTCCCATACTATAGTCTTTCAAGGGAAGTCACTACACACCGTCCACATGTACAAGATGAGAAGTTATGCTACACCTGTTTGAGTGAGGAATATTTACATAAATCATTTGGAATTTTTCTTCACAAAAGATTTGCATGCTTCAGGCTCTTATATATTTAATTGGTTTTATACCAATATAAATATAAGACATTTATTTTATAGTAATGTACTAATGTAATGTAGTATAATATAATAACACATTATTGATTTTGTTTCTCAAGTTGTTCCAGATTTGGTCAGTGGTACCCCTTTTACTTGGCGCCTGTGTCCTTTTGGCATAATCTGCTCATTGTATTTTATTTATTTATTTTTTATGAGGGATGGGGGCACTTTTTTATTTTCTGGAATTATACAAGATACTCCAAACTCATCTTGTATATTCCATACCACAGCCCTAGATAAAAGCCATTTATTTAAAGAGCCATGGTTCATTTTATTGAAGACTGATTTTCTAGTTTTAATTTTTGAATGTTGAACAAACCTTGCATCTCTGTTGAGTCCTTCTTAAATGCGACGTTTCATTATATATTGCTAGATTCAATGGGCTCTTTTTCTTCTTAATAATTGTTGATCTGTACTTGTGATAAATATGGGTCTGTGATTTTATTTTCTTATGCTTTCTTTGTCTGAATCTGGTATCAGGATAAGCCTGGCTTGAGTTGAGAAGTATTCCCATCTTCTTATTTTCTGGTGAATCTTGTATAATACGGTGTTATATCCACATTTAAGTGCTTTGTAGAATTCACCAGTGAAAAATCTGGAGCTAGAAATTTTTGTAGGGGAAAGATTTTAAATGTGAATTTAATTTCCTTAATAGATATATATAAAATTTGTGTCTTTCAAGAAATTTGCTCATTTAATCTAAGATTGAATCCATGGGCATAAAATTGTTGTAATTTTCTCTTATTTTCCTTTTAATGTCTAAGGATTCAGGAGTGATGGCTACTATTTTCATTCCTAATATTGGTAATTTGTGTCTTCTTTTTTTGTTTAAACTGGTTAGAGGTTTATCAATTTTATAAATCCATTGATTCTTTAAAAGAATGAGCTTATTCTCCCTTTTTTCTGCCTATTATACGTTTCATGGACAAATATAGAAAAGTCCCAAACAGAAATCACATTTGCTGAAATACAATACCAATGATTATATGGCCTTTTTCTTTTTTTAAAATGTTAAACTATCCACAAATTTTAAGAATAATTTGCATTGGTCATGTTGAATTATCTTATTTTATATGTCAATTTTTTTCACAAATCACACTTTACATACAACTTTATTCATTTAGGAATTTTTCTGTCTTGGCCTATGAGATATACAGATCTTTAATTTTTCTTGTAATGGCTTTTACAGATTTTTATTTCAAAGTATACATGAAATAAATGGAAAGTATTACCTCAGTATTTTTATTATGGGAAGGCTTTAGGTAATATTGGTAGTACTTTCTTCTAAATGTTTAGAATAATTTAGTGAGTAGCCATACTTCATTCAGAAAAACTAGATTTTAAACCAAAAACTGTTATAACTGATGAAGGAAGTCACTATATCATAATAAAGAGGTATATCAAAAATAGTACGGGGCTTTCACACCCCACCTATAGCAATGGACAGATCATCTAAGCAGAAAATCAATAAGGAAATGATGGCTTTGAATGACACACTGGATCAGATGGACTTAACAGATATATTCAGAACATTTCATCCTAAAGCAGTACATCCTAAAGAATACACATTCTTTTTAAGTGCACATATTCCCCAGAGTAAATCACCTACCAGGGCACAATCAGGTCTTAACAAGTACAAAAACACTGAGATCATACCATGCATATTTTCAGACCACAGTGCTGTGAAACTTGAAGTCAACCACAAGAAAAAAAATTGGAAAGCCCCCAAATACATGGAGGTTAAAGACATCCTATTAAAGAATGAATAGGTTGACCAGGAAATTAAAGAATAGATAAAGAAATACATAGAAATAAATAAAAATGAAAACATGGCAGTCCAAAACTTTTGGTTACAGCAAAAGTTGTCATAAGAGGAAAGCACATAGCAGTACAGGCCTAAATCAAGAAGCAAGAAAAGTCTGAAGTATACAACCTAACCTTACACCTAAAGGAGAAAAGGAACAGAAAATAAGGCCTGAATCCAGCAGAAAAAGGGAAATAGTAATGATTAGTATAGAAATGAATGATATAAAAATAAATAAAAAAGTAGAACACATCAGTGAAACTAGGAGCTGGTTCTTTTTTTTTTAATGTTTATTTACTTATTTTGAGAGAGAGAGAGAGAGACCACATGCATGCAAGCAAGCAGGAAAGGGGCAGTGAGAAAGAGAAAGAGAGAGAGAGAATCTTAAGCAGGCTCCATGTTGTCAGTCCAGAGCTAGACACGCTGCTTAATTTCATAGATTATGAGATCATGACATGAATTGAAATCAAGAGTGAGATGTCTAACAGACTGAGCCACCCAGGTGCCCCTAGGAGCTGCTTTTCTGAAAGAATTAATACTATAGATAAACCTCTAGCCATACTTACCAAAAAGAAAAGAGAAAGGACCAAAATAAACAAAATCTCTTCTGAGAGGAGAGTTCACGAGCAACGCCACAAAATACGAACAATTATAAAAGAATATTATAAAAAATTACATGTCAACTAACTGAGCAATCTAGAAGAAATGGATAAATTCCTAGAAAAGTGTAACCTACCAAAACTGACACAGGAAGAAATTGAACATTTGAACAGACTTAAAACCAGCAAAGAAATAGAATCAGTAATCAAAAATCTCCCAAGAAATAAAATTCCAAAGCTAGGTAGCTTCCCAAGGGAATTCTACCAAACATTTAAAGAAGAGTTTATACCTATTCTTTTCAAACTGTTCTAAAAAAAATAGAAATGGAAGAAAAATTTCCAAACTCCTTCTCTGAGGCCAGCACTACCTTGATTCCCAAACCAGACAAAGACCACACTAAAAAGGAGAATTATGGGCAAATATCTCTGATGAATATGGCTGCAAAAATTCTAAGCAAGATACTGGCAAATCAAATCCATCAGCATATTAAAAGAATCATTCACCATGATCAAGTGGGATTTATTCCTGGGCAGCAAGAATTGTTCTATATTCACAAATCAATCAATATGATACACCACATTAATAAAAGAAAGGATAAGAACCATATAATACTCTCAATAGATGCAGAAAAAATATTTGACAAAGTACAGCATCCATTCTTTATTTTTTCTTAAAATTTTTAAATGTTTATTTATTATTGAGAGAGAGAGAGGACAGGGAGAGGCAGAGAGAGAGGGAGACACAGAATCCAAAGCAGGCTTCAGGCTCTAAGCTGTCAGCACAGGGCCTGATGTAGGTCTTGAACCCAAGAACCATGAGATCATGATCTGAGCCAAAGTTGGATGCTTACCTGACTGAGCCACCCAGGCACCCCAGTTCAGCACCCTTTCTTGATAAAAGCCCTCAATAAAATAGAGATAGAAGAAACATACCTCAAATCATGAAGGCTGTATATGAAAGATGCACATGTAATATCATCCTCAATGGGGGAGAACTGAGAGTTTTTCCTCTATGGTCAGGAACAAGAGGGATGTCCACTCTCACCATGTTTTTTAACAGGAAGCAGGATTTATTGGTGGGCACGAATGGGGAGGGCACTGCTGAGACTCTCATGAGTGCAGAGCCCACCATTTGTCCAAGAGGTCACGATTAGGGATGTATTTGACCCCACAGCCATCTGGGATGAGCCGCTTTTCAGCCACCATGTCTTAAAACTCGTCGGAATTAAATTTAGTAAAGCCCCACTTCTTGGAAATGTGGATTTTCTGGCAGCCAGCGAACTTGAACTTGGCCCCACGTAGGGCCTCAATCACATGCTCCCTGTTCTTCAACTTGGTATGGATGGATATGATGACCTGGCCAATGTGGACCCTGGCCACTGTGCCCTGGGGCTTTCCAAAGTCACCCCGCATGCCTGTCTGGAGCCTAGATTGGAGAAAACATGAGGCCAAACCTCAATGTCCACCAGAAAAAGCTGTCTCCAAGGTTCCTTAGGGCAACCCATGCAATCAACAGGCTGCATACACTACCAAGGAGGCTGTTGTGCACAGCCATTGCACACTGGGCCCCATGGGGAAAAGGCACAGTCGGCTTAGTTGGCTGCAGACTCACCATTTTTATTTAACATAGTACTGGAAGTTCTAGGCTCAGCAATCAGAGAACACAAAGAAATAAAATACAATCAAACTGACAAAGAAGTCAAACTTTACTATTTGCAGATGACATGATGTTCTATGTAGAAAACTCAAAATACCCCCACCAAACTTGCTAGAACCGATGCATGAATTCAGTAAAGTTGTGGGATACAAAATCATCATACAGAATCTGTTGCATTTCTAAACACCAATAATGAAGGAGCACAAAGAGGAATCCAGGAGTCTACCCCATTTATAGCTACACCAAAAACTATAAGATAACTAGGAAATAAACCTAACCAAATGGGGTAAAAAACCTGTACTCTGAAAAAAAATAACTAACTAACCAACTAACTAACTAACACTTATGAAAAGAAATGGGAAAACATTCTATTCTGATGGATTGGAAGAACAAATATTGTTTAAAATCTTTTTAATGTTTTATTTATTTCTGAGATAGAGAGAGAGGCAGCATTAACAGGGGAGGGTCAGAGAAAGAGAGATACAGAATCTGAAGCAGGCTCCAGTCTCTGAGCTAGCAGGCAGCACAAAGCTCTATGCAGGGCTCAAACTCACGAACTGTGTGATCATGACCTGAGCTGAAGTCGGACGCTTAACCGACTAGACCACCCAGGCTCCCCAAGGAAGAACAAATGTTGTTAAAATGTTGATACTACCCAAAGCAATCTACACATTTAATACAATCCTTATAAAAATACATCAGCATTTTTCATAGAACTAGAAAAAACAATCCTAAAAAATGTATGGAACTATGAAAGACCTCAAATAGCCAAAGCAATCTTGAAAAAGAAAGCAAAGCTGAAGGCATCACAATTCTGGACTTCAAGCTAGATTACAAAGCTATACTCATCAAGATAGTATGGTCCTTGCACAAAAACACATACATTGGTCAATGGAAAAGAATACAAAAACCAGAAATGGACCCACAACTCTATGGTCAACTAATCTTTGACAAGCAGGAAAGAACGTTCAATGGAAAAAAAGACAGTCTTTCAACAAATGGTGTTAGGAAAAGTGGACGGCAACAAGCAAATGAATGAAACTGGACCGTTTTCTTACATCACACCCCAAAAATAAATTCAAAAGTGATGAAAGACCTAAATGTGAGGCAATAAATCATAAAAATCCTGAAGGAGAACACAGGTAGCAATTTCTTTGACCTCAGGGATAACAATGTATTAATAGACATGTCTCTGGAAGCAAGGGAAACAATAGCAAAAATGAACTATTGTGACTTCATCAAGAAAAGAAGCTTCTGCACAGCAAAGGAATCAATCAACAAAACTAAAAGGCAGCTTATAGAATGGCAGAAGGTATTTGCAAATGAGATATCTTATATGTCATATCAAATATCTAATTAACTTATGAAACTCAATATGTAATAAACAAATAATCCATTTAAGAAATGGGCAGAAGACATGAATAGACATTTTTTTCAAAGAAAACATCCAGACAGCTAACAGACATATGGAAAGATGCTAAACATCACTCACTATCAGGGAAATACAAATCAAAATCACAATGATATATCACCTCACATCTGTCTGTCAGAATGGCTAAAATTAACAACACCAGAATCAACAGGTATTGGTGAGGGTGCAGAGAAAGGGGTACCTTCTTACTCTGTTGGTAGGAATGCAAATTGGTGCAGCCACTCTGGAATACAGTATGGAGTTTCCTCAAATAGTTAAAAATAGGACTACATTATGGTCATGCAATAGCACTACTAAGTATTTACCCAAAGGATACAAAAATACTGATTCAAAGGGGCACCTGTACCCAAATGTTTATAGCAGCATTATCAAAATTGCCAGATTACTGAGTGAGCCCAAATATCCATCAACTGCTGAACAGATAAAAAAGATGTGGTATATATAAATAGATAAAGACAATGTGATATATATATAGGAATATTATAAAATATATATGATTATATAATTATAAATTATATATAAAAGACAATGTGATATATATATATAAATTGGAATATTACTCAGATATTAAAATAATGATATCTTGCCATTTGCAATGATGTGAATGGAGCTTGAGTGTATATATAAGCGAAATGAGTCTGTTGAAGAAAAACAAATACCATATAATTTCACTCATATGTGGAATTTAAGAAACAAAACAGATGGACATATGAGAAGGAAGGGAAAAAAGAGATGAAAGCAAACCATAAGAGGCTATTAACTATAGAAAACAAACAGGATTGCTGGAGGAAGGTGGGAGGGGAGAAGCTAAATGGGGAATGGGTATTAAGGGGGGCACTTGTAATGAGCACTGGGTGTTATATGTAAGGATGAATTGCTAAATTCTACTCCTGAAACCAATATTACACTATATGTTAACTAAGTAGAATTAAAATAAAAACTTGAAAAAATTATAATTTCACCAAGGATTTTATTTATGGTTAAAATTTTAATAACCTTTTCAATTACCTTCATAGATAGTAGAATATGCAGATTGTCAATTTTCTTTCTGTCAGTTTTGGAACATTATAGTTTGGATATAATTTTCCACTTAATATCATTGACAAATCTGTTGCCAAAAGAAAGTTCTTAATATTGGCTTGTTAACTTTATCATATCTATAGATTGTGTGGTGGCTGTCTATTCTGTTATTGATTTTAAAACATTGTTTTATTATTGCTTTCAATCTGGAGTAATATATCTAGGCAATTTTATTAATCTTTTTAAGGAAATAACATGGCTTTGTTAATTTTATATATAGAAATATTATTTTTCTTTCACTGATTCTGATTATATTTTATATTTTCCTTATACTATCCATTTTATCTTATAATATTTATTCATATGGTGTTTTATTTTCAACCAAAATCACAGATATAGCCTCTTTCTATTTTTACACACATACACACATATATAATATGTATGTATATTGCATACATATATATATAACTGTACATTTAACTAATAAACATAGGATATAAAAAGACTCAGAGAGGTGGTACCTTTGCTATAAGCAAACATTTCTTCTAATAATTAAATAAAGTGATAGTATATTCAAATTCATTAAAATCAAGCATAATTGGAGAGCAGGAATTGCTATTTATTAAGAACAAAGGAAAATAACATCGCATTTGTTGAAAAGACTTGTCTCTTTATTTTCCTTTACGATTTTATATTCTTTATTTTTCAAGATCAGTAATGCTTGACCTCCATGTGACTGGCCTCAGAGAATATGTTGAAGAGAATATATGATAAATTTTATCATTTTAAGAAGCTCATATGTCTAAAGCATTCCACTGTACTATGATATATTAAAGATCTCTGGTGATATATAAAAAGAATTATGCCATCTGTGATTTAACTTTTCTCTATACTAATGCTAAAATCTAAAAGTAGTAGCCTTTGGGCTTTTTTAAAAGCTAAGCTCCAGGTGTTGCAGTTAGGTTATGACCATCAGTGATTTGAGATTTTCACTGTAATTAACACCTGTGATTGTACTCTCTTGGTATACGTTTTGTACTCCAGAATACTCCCACAGGAAGCATCACTGATGGTCACTGGATTGATTTACAGAGGACAAAAGTACAATGAGCAGAGAAGGAAATAAGTACTTTTAAGAAAACAGTGAACATACAAAAGGCACATGAGAAGACATTGTTGAGAAAAATATTTCTGTGAAGAAACTTTGGATACAGAATTATGAAGAATTTATCATTACAATAACAGTGTTTTAAATTCTAGATGTCAGCATGAATATCCTTCCAATATTCTCTTACATTTTTTTATTTTCCCAGTCCACTTTATTTATGCCTTCTCCTTCTATTAACTTTTAGTAATAGGTAGAAAGGATGTTAGGCTTAGAGGTGCCTGAGTGGCTCAGTCAGTTCAGTGTCTGACTCTAGTGTTTTGGCTCAGGTCATGATCTCATGCTTTGTGGTTTTGAGCCTCCCTCCATTAGGCTCTGCACTGATAGTAAGGAGCCTGCTTGCGATTCTCTCTCTCTTTCAATTATGTAGTTTTAGGACAACCAGATATAGACATGAATGTTACATTACAAGTCAGTGATGTAAAAATCACTAATTCATTGCTAGTTTTTTGCAAGAAAAAACATAAGCAAGAATAGAAAAGCTGAAAAAAGACATGTTTTTAGGGAAAAGTTTAAATATTATAATAAAAGATGATTTGGCAGATTATGGCAAACATGATAAATAATGGAAAAGACTTTGAAAACAACATATGATACTGTACCATCTCTCTAGACTTTCTTCCTATTGCTCACATTTCTTTCAACAGAAAAACAACTTCCTTTCCTTTCAATTGGGCCAAATAATAGTATGATAAATTCACAATCTTTTTTCCTGTAATTTAATGAGGAGACTTGTACCCTGCTATCAGAGGAGTAAATATTTGTAAACTGAATTACTCTTAATCATAGTAAGATAATATTAACAATTCTTGGGTTTTATTGAAGGGCACAATATGTGTGATATAATATGTTTAGCTATGTGATAATTAATAATATTCATTTTATATATATACATTATTATTCACAGACATTTATAATGTATACCCAACAGGCTTTCAATAGACAGAGAAAATTTGTCATATTTGTTTTCAAGAGGTCTTCAAAATTTTTACATGCTATAATGTAACATTCTTTAGTAATAGTGTCACCCTGAGATAAAAAAAAATATATTTTTACACAACATTAAAGTCCTTCCCCCACATATGGGGAACTTGGGTGGCTTAGTTAAGCGTCAGACTCTTGATTTTGACTCAAGTCATGATTCCAGCGTTGTAGGACCAAGCTCTACATTGGGCTCCATGATAAGTGGGGAGCCTGCATAAGATTCTCTCTTTCTCAAAAGGAACCCTTTTGCACTGCTGATGGGAATGCAA
This sequence comes from Crocuta crocuta, assembly GCF_008692635.1. Classification (NCBI taxonomy): domain Eukaryota; kingdom Metazoa; phylum Chordata; class Mammalia; order Carnivora; family Hyaenidae; genus Crocuta; species Crocuta crocuta. The sequence continues at coordinate 51,528 of NW_027528359.1, forward strand.
AACTGGTGCAACCATTCTGGAAAATAGTATGGAGGTTCCTCAAAAAAATTAAAAATAGAGCTATACTCTACAACCCAGCAATTACTCTACTAAGCATGTATCTAAAGGATACAGGAATACTGATTTGAAGGGGCACACACACCCCACTGTTTGTAGCAGCACTACCAACAATAGCCAAAGTATGGAAAGAGCCCAAACATCCACTGACTGATGAATGGATAAAGAAGTGGTATAAAAATATATGTATGTATGTGTAAGGACACAAGTCTAAACCAGATAGACTCCATAACAGGCTTTAAGTTTCCCCTCTAAACTAGAAGGCCTAAGTTTCAGTTTCCCTGAAACTATTAGGCAGCTACACATTGCCCAAGGCCGAAGAAACTGCCCACCACATCACTCCACCACACTACCTTGGCAACACCCAATCAAGAAAGGCCAGCAATTATAGATAAAACTCTGTTACCTAATGTTAAAGTTAACCTGTTAGGTGCTGAAAAAGACCCTAGGGTTGCTCTGTAACTGGTTGAATTTAAAAGTACTCTAAATGTTGTAATTGGGTCTTGCCAAAAGTAACAAATACTCTAGACAATGTGTATGGTTAAACCCGCTGTCAATGATATTGTATAATTATGATTGGATCACTGTTTCCATGCCACAATTTCTGTAACTCCCCTGTCACAAACCCCATGAAAACCCTATTCTGCCTTTGTTCGGGGCTCACAGCATGGATCCACTGCACTGGTAAAGTCTGTGAGCCTGAGCTCGAGCTCGTAATAAAGCCCTCTGCTTTTGCATGCGTGACTCGGTCTCCCCGGTGGTCTCTGGTCTTTGAGGATACTGCAATCTGGGTATAACATATGTATGTATGGATGTATATGTGTGTGTGTGTGTGTGTGTGTGTGTGTGTGTGTACTCATTACTCAACAATCAAAAAGAATGAAATCTTACCATTTGCAACAACATGGATGGAACTAGAGTGTATTATATTAAGCAAAATAAGTCAGTCAAAAAAAGATAACTCTCATATGATTTCACTCATATGTGGAATTTAAGAAACAAAATAGATGACATAAGGTAAGGGAAGCAAAATAAGATAAAAACTGAGGGAGACAAACCAAAAGAGACTCTGAAATACAAAGAACAGAATGAGGGTTACTAGTGGGGTCTTGGGTCTAGAGCTGGGTTAAATGGATGATAAGCATTAAAGAGGGTACTTTTGGGATGAACACTGGGTGTTATATGTAAATGATGAATCAGTAAAATTCTATTCCTGAAATCATTATTATACTATATGTTAACAAACTTGGATTTAAAGTCAAATAAAATTAATTAATTAATTAAAAAAATTCTCTCTCCCCTCTCTCTTTCTCTCCCTCTGTCCCTCTCCCTCACTCATGCTCTCTCTCTCTTTTAAAAAATAGACCCCCACATACACACACAAACACAAGTTTAGTTACCAAATGTAAAATTATGTAATTGAGATATTCAGGTAAAGAAATTCCAGAGGTTAAAAAATAATACTTTCTTGCTTAAAAATGTGTTGCATTATTTTCACCTTTTATTTTTAATTGAAAAATAAGTTTACTTATTGAGATTATTATTTCTAACTAAGAGAGGAAGGTATGTAGTCTCTTATCCATTAGTACTTGAGCCACTAAGCAAGATTCTAAAGAGGCATAAAAGTATTTACCTAACTACTAAGAGATAGCAAATGAAACATAGAATGTGTTCAACATTTCTTGCTCTTTATTTGTGGTTGATTTCCAGCTCTACATATCAATGAATTCTGCTTTTAAAATGAAAAAAAAAATCCTAACTGAAAGGCATGGTAAATTATTCTTGAAACACAAAACCAACCGTAATAATGATAATACTTATAATAGCAGCAACAGAAGCAGTAGCAACAAAACAACTCAAAAAATTTTTTAAAAATGTGTGAAATGAAAAAAGAAATTACCACCATAGGGAAAAATTATTATAGAATAAGAAAATAAATTAGTAATTAAGCATATCTAATTGATAAGAAAACTTTGGTATAATTAAAGTCCATTTCTTCTCCAGCTAGATTAATACTCTAATTATAATAATCATATTAGTGTGTATGCATTTTTACTGATCAAGTCATAGCCTCATCTTATCCCAGAGAGGAAACTGAGAAATTTTAAATGCACACAAACATCTAAGAGCATGCAGAAGATTCTGAGCAGGAAACACATGAACCAAACACATGCACAACTCATGGATTAATGGAGAGAAAACTCATAATTTTAACGAGATTTTCTTTTTTCCAGTTAAGTAATGTTCATCATTCATTTGTAGGTAACTTCCTCAAATTAACACTAAATTTTTAAATTTACCCTCTCTTAAAACTGGATTTTGTGAACAAATTTAGATTTTTTTCAAAGTTAGGGTTTATCTAAGAGAAACATATTTTGCCTTTAAGGCAAAAAATTAAATTCACAGTCTTAAACAGATTCAGAATCAAGGAGAATTTTATTTCTGGCAACTAGTCCAAGTACTATGTGAGAGGATTTTTTACAATGCTCCTCTGTGTTCATCTCTTTGTCAGTTAACTACACCAAAAAGTTCAATGTAACATTCCCTTCTCTAATACACTTTCCACTTTTTTGCCCTTGATCTTTTGATCCAAGATTGGCAGATGTGAGACCCTGAGGCAAAGCCATTGGCTTCGAGAATCTAACAGAGCTTAAGACTCATATATTCTATTTTTCGAATGTTAAACTTCCCATCAGGGACAATTAGTTTCGTGACTGACCTGTGACACAGAGTTCACCCTGGCATAATAGGTAGGGGATTTTCTCCTCAATATCCACAAAGAAATCCCAATTCTTCCTCTATCTTTTCCTCTTTCCTTGTTTGCTTTTTTTTTTTTTTTTTTTTCTGCTTACTCTCAGCACTGGTTACCTGCTACATATAGCCCCTTTCTAGCAGTCACTAGTACCTTCTTTTTTTTTCCCCTCGTGTCTTGGATAATACCTATCTGTTTTATTATTTTCTTAGCTCATTTTCAGTGACAATTAATCACATAGCTGTAACTGGGTCTTAATGTGATGTCTGGCCCAGGAGTATGTTCTTTGCCTAAATACATTAAAACCTTGGTTTGTGAGCATAATTCATTCAGGAAACATGCTTGTAATCCAAAGCACTTACATCAAAATGAATTTCAAGAACCATTGACTCAGTTGGGATCATGTGACACTACACATCATGTGCTTATATTGCAAGACATCACTTGTTTACCAAGTTAAAATGTATTAGAAATGTTTGTTCATCTTTCAGAACACTTGCAAAACAAGTTACTTGTGACCCAAAGTTTTGCTGTATACACAAACTTGTTATTCTTTCAGAAAACTCCCACATAGTTTCATTCCCGGTCTCCCTAATTGCCTATTAAATATTTTTTTTCAGCAGAGGAAGTAAATTCTTTATCTTTTCTAGCCTTCTCCTGTTTATATTCCTTAGTATCTTCTTGTCTTTTCCAGTATATTTTAATTCTTCTAATAAACAGGCAATAAACAAGGCTAATTCTCAAGGCTAATTCTCTTAAAAGTCTAAGGTCACTAACCTTTGTTCTCTGGTTCCCAATTTCCTGACAGTTCTTCTTGGAAAAATTCCTGTCAATATTGAGTAGGATTTTTTCTCAGTTATTACTGACCAAGGATTAAATATAGAAGGCATTTTCTAGAAATTTTAATATATACTAATGATTTGCTCCAGTAATAATATGATCTGAAGTGATACCAAGAAACAAACAAAAAGTACAGCCTATGGTTTTCAAGGTTCAAGATTGTCTCTCATGTCCCTACTCGAAGAGAACATTAGAGGCTTTGAAGAACACTCCTGGGTTAATTTGCTTGGATCACAGGATGTACCTCTGACAATCAGGCTAAGAAGCCTTAGAAATCTTCAAATATTGCCAAGTCCCAAACTTTCTTTATCTCAACCTATGATTGGCCAACTCACTCCAAAAGTTAAAGTTTTCCAAGATTCTGTAGCTACCAAATATCAAATTCAGAAATTCAACTTAAAGTCTACTTCTTGAATTCTACCTACATGACCGAGACCCGAATCCATCCCATGTAGGAGATAACCCAGCAGGGACCTTAGCCAAAGTATGAAACACTTGCTCTAAGACTCATATTTTGTTTCATTGCCTGTTCTTTCACTACGATGGGCCTTCTAAATGGCTATCACAAACCAATATCCCCACTTGCAGTATTTTATTATTAGGGGACAATGGCAAGCCATGGGACAGCCACAGGACTGGCTGAGGTCTAGACCATGGTGCAATTATGAAAAGTTAATCGCTATCTGCCTGGCCAGATTTTTTAAGACTTATATAAAATGTTTTCAAATATTATTTACTAGAAACCTGAAAAATTGTTAAAATTTGAGCATGTTCAGTTTCAGATGGGTAATGTTTTCCATAGCAACTTTATGATTCATGTTTATGTTACTGTTCTGTTTTATTCCAAGCCAAAGATGATCCTTGCTTATTGCTTCTTAGACATTTATACAACAAATGTTTTTTGAGCTCACTAAGTGTAAGGCACCATAGGTGATATTAATTAGATGTGGACTCCATATTCAAGGAGCATGCAGTCTAAGAAAGTTCAGATTGGTGCATTCATATAATAGAAGGTAAAATAATAAAGTGTTGTAAACATAGTACTGTAGATTTCAAGTGAGGAAGGAATTCCTTCTACTATCACTAATAATAAAATCTCACTTCTTGATAGAAATCACTAATCTCTCCACAAGCTGTCTAAATTACAATACTCAGTATAATTTTGCTTTTCAGATTTTCAAAAAATAGGTTAGCAATTTCTGATATAAATGGTACCAATTTCATATGAACTTTATCTTGACTATTTCAGCTGTCCCTTAAAATAATGACATCCATAGGGGTCCCTGGGTGGCTCAGATGGTTAAACATTCAACTTTAGCTCAGGTCATGATCTCCTGGTTTGTGAGTTCAAGCCCTGCATCAGGCTCTGAGCTAATAGTCTGGAGTCTGCTTCAGATTCTGTGCCTCCCTTTCTTTCTCTGCTCCTTTTCTGCTCACAATCTGTCTCTCTCTCTCTCTCTCTCAAAAATAAATAAATATTATAAAAATTAAAAAAATAATGACATCCAAATACTTCTATAAATAAGAATGTACAAACCGAGCAACCTTAGAGCTCATTATAAGAATATGTGTATCTAGTATAGTTTTGTTCATTGCATTTGTTTGTTTGAGGAGCATGTAAGAGAATCAATATAGTCCACTGGCAAAAATGTAGAAGTGAATATAACAAAGGCAAAGGTTAAAAAAAAAAGATACTGCCATCATTTCATAATCTGTAAGTTAAACATCTCCCTAGAATTTGTCTCAAGTTTTTTTCCTTTTAAGAATTTCAAAAAGTCTTTTTATGTTTATTAAAATTATTGTTCCCTTGGTAGCAACTAAATGAGATTGTTGCAGACAGGTGCTATTATCCTTACTGTAGGAAATACAGTGTAGAATATTATCTTAAACTCCTTTTCCCCACTGGGTGAAAAATTACTCAGATAATGTGCATCTGTATACAGCATTTTTATCTTTTATCTAGAGTTCCTAATGCTCCTTTACCCGTGTGAGGAAGGGGACAAATGCCATCCAAACATATATGAGTTTCAGAAGAGCTATCACAGTTGTAGTTTATAAGGAAAATCTAGACAATCATCAAGGTCAAAGAAATGAACACACTGAGAGAAATTTTTCCATGGCAGGAGATAATTTCTAGGCATGGCATGCTAAGGCTGTAGAAAAGAGATGATGGCTGGAAAGCATGTAGATATTGTCCTTAGTGTCAAAGATATCCTCAGTACTCTAAAGCATTAATAAAAAAGATGAGCCCAAGATCAAATCATGTGTATAAATGCTTTCATTGTCTAAGAGAACCCAAGTCAGCCCTTCAATAAGATAAAGAAGATTTGCTTGCTCAAAGAAAATGGAGAGTAATCAAAGTTGGTGAGATTAATTAAAAACATGTTAATGGTTAGCCCATAGATATTAGAACAAAAGCCAGCAAATAGTTTTTAGAAATCATTTAGAAACCCAAACTGCAGGTGTCTAATGTGTCTGCCTTAGTAGGACATAAGAGGGCGGATGCCTGGGAAGCTGATATAGTAAAAGTAGGATATAAAAGATTATATGATTATATATATAGTAACAGGCTGAGACACCCCTGTCTCAAGGGATTAATCTGAAACTCAGACTTGTAGACAAAACAAGGAGTATATTTGACCTAATTTTCAAAATATGATGTTTTTGATCTGCAGGGTTTTGGCCAGGCTATTAGCCTCCTGCAGTGAACTAGCCGGAGAGCATGGAACTTAGAGAAGTTAAAAGGTTTTAATGATCTATTGCACTGAATTTCAGGCACTAAGAGGTAGTCTGGAACTAAAAGTTTAGGCTGAAAGTTCAGCTTCAGTTAGGTGGCACAGTAGTGCAAGTTACACACATTAAAAATATCCTTATACATTGTTAAGTTATTCTCATCAATAAAGGTCTCCTAATCCAAACACTTGGTGATTTTCCTTTTGAGAAATAAACAAAATATGCATTGTTAGAAGACGCACATCCCTAACCTAAGAGTTGATGGTACTTTAAGTAAAATTACTAACATATCTAAAACAGAGTATCCATCACAAGCAGTATGGCACAGAGGATAAGGGAGGGTTAGAAAAGGGAAAAAAAAGATGAAATAAATAAGAAAATAAGAAAAAAAACAAAAGTCATGTTCCTTCAAACCCTAAGGTAAAAGATACTCTAAATTTGAGGATCTTTCAGCAGCTCTACATCCTCTCTAGGATCTACAAATATAATAAACTTGGTTTTGTTGTGCCTCTTCTGGGGCCGTTTTGTGGCTGCACCTGACTGACCATCACTTAAAAGAATACAGTAAACCATTCCTTTGTCTCCAAGTTCACTAAGAAATCTGATTAGAACTAGATTTCCTATGTAAACATGCTCAAATATCTGTTACCAGATACTCCAGTAACAGATATCCAGTCCACTCAATTGTCATGTTTATCTATATAAAATTCATAGTCATTATTCATTTTTGAGTCACTTTAAGTTTTCTTAAAGTAGATGAGTACTCCATGATGCAGGAGTCCAGCCTCTGCAAGCCTGGGTTGATCCGGAGAGTGATGGTTGGAGTCAGTGAAGAACACACGGAGTCAGCTCTTTAGGTGGACTGCTCAAATTCATTTTTCAGCTTAAGGTTTTTATATAGCAAATCTAAACAATCATGCTTAAACAATTTACATTTTTAGAAAACAGTCATGGGACTTAACATTTCTAAGTTTTCTTTACAACAGTGATTTCACAGTACATGATTTCCACTTAAATCAATAAAATTTAACAGATAGTCATAACAAAGTTCTACATATTCTTTACTATGTATGGCAGGGTATCTAAGGATAAGTGGAGCATATTGCCAGAACACATGAGATCACAGTGCCCTTTAATTGTTTAAATTCAGTGGGCATGCAAACACAGGATATACTTGTACCCGCAGTTGTAGGTAATAGACTCTCACAACCCCTTACTAAGAAAGAACAATGTCAACATTTAGCATAGATGAAATATGGAAATGTTTACGTGGATCAACTAGAATTTGGTCTCTGCATTTACTGATCTCATTCTTTGGCCAGAGCAATCCATAAGTTGCCTACAGGCTTGAGGTCAGCAGGCAAATATTTCTCTAACACTTTTCTGAGAAAGTCCTCCACAACTAGTAAGTCTGGTTTTTGTCTCTGCTTATGGCATAATAGGTATTCTTACTGGCAATTAAACCCATACAAGGAAAATGAATTCTAGGTCTCTTATAGACCCCATGCATAGCGGACTGTCTCCAATTTTGCTAATTGCTACAATATTCATTAGATAACATCTGATTGAGGGGACGGGCATGATATTTAGGTACATTCCATTTTGGAGGAAGGGAGGAAATTTGGGTGATTCTGGTTTCATATTAACCCTAGAATATACTAACAGCAGAAGTGACAGTAAAAGGTACAGACTAAGTAGAGAAGAAAAATTCTTCAGGGGGGTTTTCTGACTGCCTTGCAGTCTTTTCCTACAGGTGTTTCCCTGGGCCTTGCCATCAGGGATGACCTGTGCAGTTTTGGTACTTAAATAATCTCTTCACATAATAATAGCAGAAATCCTGAGACTATGGATCCCAGCTCCTGGACTCAAATAACTCAATTTAACACTCAAGTAACGTCACTGGGTTGAGCTAGACCAGTGGGCACCCAGCTTCCTGGAGGCAATGCTTTCTTTTCTTAGTTAGGCATCATCTTCAAATAAAACTGTAATTCTAAAACTTAGCATAACAAAATTTGACTAAGCAAAATGTCATGCAATAAGCTTTTACAAAAAGATCTAAATCCAAGTAGGAAAAGTTGAGCACTTAAGATCCTAGAAATTCACAGAAAGAATGAATACTCCCTGGAACTGGAGTCAAGAGCTCAATGTAACCTATCTACATTTGTCTAATTCTATTAGTCATTCTCTTTTTCTAAATGTACAGTATGCTTTAAATTGCCACTAATAGAATTATTTAATTGCCACTTATGGAATTATTTTAAATGACATTTGAAGAAAAATAATAAAAATCTTTAGTTTAAAATAATAATAATAATAACCTTAAAGTATAGGCTGTATGTATCAATATACTAGAAAGAGTTTACAAAAGGTGTGAAGAAAGAAGAACCCTAAACCTCTTAAGAAGCTCCTTGAATGACTACAAGAAACATTTATGCTCTCTGAGATTTACCAATATACCTATAAAATAACATGTGACCTTAACTTCTTAAAAGTGCTAGATTAAATTGTCATGTAAGTTCCTTTCTAACTACATGATGAAACTTTATCAAAGTATAGTGGAAATCCAAGGGCATAGGTGGGAAGGGTTAGGACAATAAAACATTTCCAGCATGTATCAGGCTATCCCCAAAGCAATGATTTAATAAAAACGTTTTGGGCCCCAAATTGTCTAATTGACTTAGTTTTCTATTTTAACTTGTATTGGGTAAACCTAGCTGAACTACAGAGCCCTTAAATCCTTCTACCTTCAGAAGAAAATATGATTATTTTGGAAGAATATACATTTAGAGATATTATCACTTTCAAATATTAACCCACCCACATTTTGGAAACATTTTTGTTAATATTGTCATTAAGCACAAGAAATATATAAACCCAAGACTTCTTCACAAGAATAATAATGAGTAAAAAACCAAAACAGAGAAAATAAAAGTGAGGTAAAAGCTAGCCAAACACTGAATCAAGGTACATCAGAGTTCAAAGGAGAAGTTAATGCCACAAACTAATAATAATAATAATTAATAATGATACTGATAATAATGTAATAAATACAATAAGTTAAAATCAGTACAACTAGATTGATAACAGACAGTCAAGGTTTTTAGAGTTTGGAGTGATAACAATGAATAAAAGTTACACTGGAAGGGAAAATATGAAAGAACCATGTAGTAATGAATAAGAAAAAGTAAATAATTAAGAGTACAATAGATCAGTAGCTAGAAGATGCACAGTATCCCAGGACAAGGACAGAAAACTGGCTTGTAACTGAGACAAGGTGTTTGAGAAGAAGTAAGAAATCAGATGACCTTGGTAGTTTGTGTTTCATCTAAGAGAAGGTGTCATTAATAACCTTAGTAATTCTGAGGACCCTTAGCATACAAACATCAGCCTCAATTTCATTTAAATGATATCTGGACAGACACAGACATAGGTGTAAATATGAGGTGTGATGTATCTTTAATTTTCATAAATACTTGAAAAAAGTGTTTACAAATTTATATAAGGCTAAAATGGTAGATGCTTTCCAATATTTTTTAATGTACACATATGTGGTGTGGATCATTATTTCAATATTTGAGGATGGAAATCTATCCCATAATATTTAAACCTGGTTGTCATTTAGATCATCTGGCATGCATGTCCTTAGGCCCATCTGTTAGGTTGTCATGATGCCATGCTGAGGAAGTGGCAAGCTAGTTTCAAGTAGACATAAATGCCAACCAAAGATTAATTTAGCAAGTGAGCTTGTTGAGTGCAAAAAGTGACATCTCCTATAAGAGGAAACTCTTGACTAGCAATGCCAAATTGGGGCCTTGTGCATGTGAGTGCATCTGCTGCCACTTGCAGGCCTAAAGCCATAAAAAAGAATGGCTTTCACTGTGAAAGCTACTTTGAAAAAAAAAAGAAGAAGCATAGGTAATTGTATTGTTTATAAAAGACAGACCTGATGGTTGCATATCTAATTAAGCTCCTGAGATGGACACTTCTGAAAAGTTGATGAAATAAATGAATGTACAATATTTCCTACAGTTTAAAACATTTGATCAAGAATTTAAAGACACTGAGGCGCTTGGGTGGCTTAGTTGGTTAAGCATCTGACTTTTGATTTCGGCTCAGGTCATGATCTCATGGTTCGTGGGAACCAGCCCCACATCAGGCTCTGTACTGACAGTACAGAGCCCACTTGGGATTCTCTCTCTTTCTCCTCTTTCTGCCCCTTCCCCACATTCTCTCTTCCTAAATAAACATTTAAAAAAGAATAATTTAAAGGCACTATTAGAAAAAAATTACAGAGGAAGTCATAGATATTAATGCTAATAGAATTGAACAAATGGGTAATATATGAGAGAAGGATACAACCAACAGTATAACTTAACACATCACCATTTGTGAAATTTGTGTGATTTGGAAACTGATGTAAATCATTTAAGATTCAAAATGAGTAAAGTAAAAGGGTTAGTTGGGAAATTATACCTAAGAAATATATAAATGCAGTAGATGTCTATTTTATTAGTAAAATGCAAGAATAGTAAAGTATTTAGAAGGAAATTAAATTAACAGAATAAAAATTCTGAACATCATAGACTTTATAAATATGGTAAAGTTCAGAAAAGTTACCTCTTCAATTCACTGATGATAATTTATTGATATAATTCTTTAGAAATATTTAATGAACATCTAGAATGTGTAAAATGTAGTGATTGAGTTGCCTTAATGGCTAATCTAAAGTAAATTTAAGTTAAAAGATTCCTCTTTACTTCTAGATGACAAGTTTACAGACTCTTGTAAATACATTAAGATAAGCACCTACTGTTAAATGACAAAATTAAGTCATGACCAAATGGAAAATAGTTAACCATTTTTTCTTCCTTTTATTCCTGTAAACTGATACTTTAAAAGTTTGCATTTTACATTATCATTCTCTTAAAATTACCTTAACTGTGTCCTTGACTTGAATTCTCAAAATAGAAAACTAGAGAGATCTATTGGTTCCATATCATCATACTCCTATATTAACAAACATGTATCATGTGACAGCTTTCCAGATAAAAGCATGCATTCTAAGCCTAGCATCAAATTCTCAAAACGGCTTTCATTTTTAAGAAAAATGCTCTTCAGGAAATATGATATGCCATAGAAATTGGGGCTATATTGCATAAAATACATGGACTCCTTTAATTATTTTGAGAAATAAAACCAAGAACTCTGATTCCAAACTTTCTAAAATCATAAGCAACTTAATAATTACTTAACAGTGGAAAGCTTCATCTCATGTCTTTGAAGTTAAGAATCCTATTTCTTTGTATAATGTCTTTAAAGATATTTGAGGGCAGAATTACTTCCCTAAGTAATATGGCAATTCTCCACCATATTTGCTGATTAAAATGAACATGTTTCTCTGAAATCAAGGCAACTCTACATAAGGACCAATGTGAAATCACTCTTATCCTGATCTCATGAGAATTGTTTCTGCTTCTTAAAAACCTCATGCTGGATTCAAATGGTTTATTTTCTAGTTTAGGTTCTTAAATCTAATCATTTTATTATGTTTGAAAAAATGACTTATCTTTCCATTTCTAGCAATATTAAATATCAAGTATAGTAAAACCTTGGATTGTGTGTAACTTGTTCTGTGAGTGTCCTGCAAGATGATCAAACATTTCTAATAAATTTTAACTCGACAAATAATTGATGTGTTGTGACATAAGTAGTATGTGATGACAAATGTCACATGATCACAACAGGGCCAATGGTTCTAATCTTTCTCTCTCTCTCTCACTGTGGGATTGTGGGTGATCATCTCCATTTTCAGATCCTTGGTCTTAGGCTGCAGTGTTTCGCAGGAATCAGTGATTTTTTTCAGAACATTGGAAGGTGCTCACGACTGGCACTGGTGTATTTTTTGTCACTTCAAAGCACCTATAGACAGTCCTTTGCTTTTCCATACAAGAGTAAGTTTAGGAATGGTTTGCTTCTTTCTTGATTAGGTATCTGCAGATATAAACACTTTCCTCTTCTGTCTTATTACTAGTTACATTAAATATAGTATATGACAAGAGTTTATTAATACTGAGAGTGTATAACATTTGTGAGATTGTATAAAATGGCCCCCATACAGAAGATTGGAAGTAATTCCATTAGTGATAGTGAAAGTCATTCTAGACAATAGCTCTCCTCTGTCTTATCTCCCTCACACCAGCCATGAAGGTTTTCAAAGATAAGTATAGGCTAATTTGTTTATTTTTCTTTGTATTTTGTATTTTCTTTATAATTTTGTATTTTATTACAGAATTGTAATCATTTTTATATTAATATTTTGGGGTTATGGAACAAATAATCTGTCTATTATTTCTTATAGGGAAATTTGCTTTAATATACAAGTGCTTTGGATTACAAGCATGTTTCCAGAACAAATTATGCTTGCAAACCAAGGTTTGATTGTATTCCAACAATATCAAAGATTATTTTAAATAAGCTAAATTTTGCATTTTTTAGAGTTAAATAAACCATGATGTATTTACATTATTTTCCTCCAAAATATACATATGAAAAAACTGACAACCTTGGAAGTTTTATAGTTTATTCAGGGTCTTACAGCTGATAAGTGGAAGAGGTAGGCTTCAAATCTAAGCAACCTGGATCCATACTATTCAACTAAATTAAAAATTATGTGCTGGGGCGCCTGGGTGGCTCAGTCGGTAAAGCATCCGACTTCAGCGCAGGTCATGATCTCACAGTTCGTGGGTTCCAGCTCCGTGACAGGCTCTGTGCTGACAGCTAGCTCAGAACCTGTTTCGGATTCTGTGTCTCCCTCTCTCTCTGATCCTCCCCTGCTCACGCTGTCTCTATCTCTCTCTCAGGAATAAATAAAAACATTTTTAAAAATTGTTTTAAAAAATTATGTGCTGAAAAACCTCTACAAACATGTTGGATAAAGTAGAAGAATCCTGGTTTTGAATGTTTTACTGTGTTGTAAAGAATGCATAAGGAAATCAGAGCCCCAAAGCAGCACTAAACCGGAAATATAGGGAAAGGAACTTGCAGAGATTCTGGCAGTTGCCCTGGGAACAACTTCTGGTGACCATCCTAGCCATTGTTTTCACTGGGGACTGATGACAAAGCCTAGGGCCAAAACAAGGGCTGAGCTTCATTCTAACGTTCCCAAACCATAATTTACTTTGGTGTGTAAATCCACTACCACCACCACCACCACCACCATCACCATGTGCATGCACGTGTGTGCACGTGCACACACACACACACACACACACACACACACACACATCCCTACTTTGCAGAGATACCTGTCTCACACTGGGGTCTAGGTGAAGATGAAAAATAAGTCTCTTCTTATAATTTCTAAGAAAAAGCCTACTCTTGTAAGGATTTCTAACAAGAATACATAATAACTTATGGTTCTAAAATAAATGACTGATGATTAAGAAGTTGGTAATAGATTTTTAGTTCCCCTCTAGTATGCGGCAGAAGCAAAACCACATTCTCTCTGATATTATAGCTTCTACGTGGGGCTCAAAAAATATACAGTGTTAAAACTGAAAGTAATGTGAACTAATGCTAAAATATGAAGTTCATGAGAAAACAAGCACTATTTGCAGCTGAAAAAAAAAAAAAACACGAATCTAGAATTATACTTGCCAAGACTATAGTCACTGGCTTTATTAGCTACAAAATATTAAGTGTATGTAATATATTTTTAAGCAGCAAGATATCATGAAAATGAATTAAGCGATACAAAAATGCAGCTCATGTTATTCATATCATATTAAAATACGATAAAATTGTAGCTGATATAAGCACCATAAGACATATATTAGAAATACCAGGTAAGAGAAATAGTGGACCAACAATAAATGGTAACAAAGCACAGATAATTCAGTATAGAGAGGAAAAAAGATGAAATATATGTGAGAAGTTATAGGATTTAGAAAAGAGAATGAAATGGTCTAACACATGCCTGAGCACATTTTTATAAGGAAATAATAAATAAAAGAAGAGAAGCAGCAATTCAGATTATGATGAATTGAAATATGTGAATATTTTGGGAATTCTCAGGTTCAGAAATGTCAGCAAATACCCAGAAGCAGTACTATAAGAAATCCACACTTAGACATATATGAAAACATAAAATTTCAAAAAGAAGACAGAAAAAGAACAAAAAAATGAATTCTCAGAGAAATTAATAGAATTCTTAAGGATAATAGAATTCTTAAAGATAAGTTATAATCACATTGATAGTTAAGTTCTCATTATCAATAATGGAAGGTAGAAGAAAGTAAAAATATATTCAAGTACTGAGAAAAAATAAACACCAATCTAAGTGTCTTTTTAAGAATGGAAGCAAAATAGACATTGCCAGATAAATAAAATCAAGTAACTTTCTACCACCAGACCTTTATATATTAAATACATTTATATATATGCATATATATATTTGTGAGTACATATATATATACACACACATACACACACACACATAAACAAGTCAAAGGAGTATACTCTAAGAAGGAAAATTATACCAGAAGATGATATAAGATGCAATATATAATTTTCTAATGGGCTTTATGGTTCACTACATTTAAAACAAAAAGAAAAATTGTTTGTAAACAATTGGTAAACTGGCTCTGGAAACTACTTGATCAATCTTTGCATTTTCTTTTTTATGATCAACCAATAATATGGCAGGATATCTGATTATGAAAATGGATGACTAGATAATCTTACACCCCTCCCTTTAAGCAATAGAGTAGGCAGTTAACCAGATATGCAGGAGATAGGACTTTCTGACTTATAAAAAGACAGAAACTGCCAATCACCTCCTAAACATGAACATCCAGGGAAAACGCCAGGGAACAGTCATGTGCTCTTCCGTATAACTACCTCCCTAAAGTAACCTATAGCTTCAATCTAATACGGTGGTTTGACCCTTCTTGTGAAGGATGCTGCAATAACAGTTCAGACAAGGACCATGTAGGGCCAAAAACTCCCCCTCCTCACCAGAAGGAAGAGTCCTTTAGATGATTGGAGGCAACATCAGTTAGAGACTGCCCTAGTTAAGACTCATAACCCACACAAGTGTTCAAAACAATGTAACCTGACCCTCGCAGTGTTGTCACCTCTGGGCCTGCCAGCTCTCTTACCTTGAGAATGCACTTCCGCAGTGACCACTCTTAAATGTTTGCTTGCTTAAGAGGTTTGCTCTGAAATCTTTCTTGGTGGAACTCAAGAACCCAGGCTGGGGGAACAGGATCTGACACTAGCATAAGGACAAATGGAAAACATGAGAATTAAAAAAGAATGTATGAAACTATTAGATATTTAAAGGTAGAAGAATTATAGAACTAAAAGCCAAGAGAAGATGAGAGTTAAGTTGGCTAATGCAGGTTATTTTTCCTCTAGAGTTATTTTTAAGTCTGGATGAAGTAAAGAATCCAAGTCACACTCTTAACAGCATTTCAATGATAGATAGGCAAACACTGAAGCTTGAGGTCTTTTAAGATTAGGAGCTACACTCGCAAAGCCTGTTTTGGAGTTGGAATCCCTTAAGGGGAAACATGCTGGGACTAAAAGTGAACAGAATCCCTAGCTTCCCTTGAGGCTTGCTGGATGCAAATAGCAACCTCTCGAGTGAGAGATAATACAATTCTAGGCCTCAAATTATATTTATAGTTGTTTCATGAACAATATCCAAGACACAACAAAAATTAAGAGTCACAAAACATGTAAAGAGTATATAAATGAAACAAAGGAAAAGTAAGGACAATAGAAAGAAAGCTAAGGGATTCCAGGTGATGGAATTATCAGATGCTATAGACTTTAAAATGTTCTTACCTAAGGAGGCACTTGTTCTCATGAGCACTGGGTGTTGTGTGTAAGTGATGAATCACTGAATTCTACTCCTAAAGTCAGTATTGCGCTCTACATTAACTAACGAGAATTTAAATAAAGATTTTAAAAAATGTTCTTCTTACCTAGGTTACTTATCTAGATAATATTTTAAAAATGTTCTCAACTGCATGGATATCCTACTTCTACCTAAATTATTCCTTAACATGTTAGCTGAGTACTGCAGTACTAGTCTGAACCGAAAGCGTGTATTATACGGGTCCTTGGCTCCTTATTTAAAAACTTTGAGGGGTATGATGTGTTTTACTATTCAGAATATTTCAGAGTTGAAGAAAGATAATATAGTATAGATTATGTAACACTGCCAGGGAGCAGCACTCTATAAGCAAACACTTTAATATTTCTGCAACAAAATGATGAATATTTACCATTGATAAGATTTTCAAAAGACTACAATAGTCTAAGTCAGTGCAGGTCATATTTTACCACCAAATAAATGTACTTCAAGCCTTTGAAACAAAACTTCTAGTTTTCAGAGCTTTTTGGATGTCTGAATTGTAAATAAAGGATTTGAGATATATAGTATAGTATGTGTATGGTATATATAGTAACCACTATGAAAAGAAGGAAACTGAAAAAGTTTTGTTTTGTGAATTTTGTTGTTCTTAAAACGCACACTCTGAGAAAAAAAGCTGAGTTACATATATGTTTATAAGCCCATAAAATTTACAATTTAAAGTTAAAAAGACCTTTGCACAATTTTAAATTTTATGCAACATATATATATTTAAAAAATTAAAGTTACAAAGCTCGAATCCAATTCTGGTTTTAGGCCATAACATTTTTACAACCTTAAGGGACATTTGGGATTCATTGTAAACATGTGGAATTAGAGTAAGGAATTTTTATTTGCATTTATTTATATTTATTTATCCTACAGAGAGAATACCGAGCATTTATTTTGAATGCTGGAATATAGCCTTAGGACATTACAATAGCATTTCAGCATGCAAACTTGATTTGCAAAATCTTTTTGGACTGGGGATTATAACAAAATGCATATTATTGTTTTGTTGACAAGTGCATAGGCCCCAGTATATTTTATTTTGCTATTCAACGTGAAGCATCAATGGAATATGTGTATAGGCTTTGTGTTCATTTATCCCCTTAATGAAATCTAATATGACTGTCTCTTTCAATTTAAATTTTTAATATATTGAACAAATTTCAT
Source organism: Crocuta crocuta (assembly GCF_008692635.1). Lineage (NCBI taxonomy): Eukaryota > Metazoa > Chordata > Mammalia > Carnivora > Hyaenidae > Crocuta > Crocuta crocuta. The sequence goes on from NW_027528359.1 coordinate 69,005, forward strand.
TTTTCTCGTATAAAAACCTTCTTAGAGATGAAGATTTTCCTTTCTCATTCAATTATTTTTGCATGAAGAATTTGTGATGTGCTCACAAGAAAAAAAAATCAAAGAATCAAACACTTGGACCATGACTCTCTACTAATAAAAGCTTTTCTTAGGGCTCTTATTATCCTTTTACATTATTTTTAATAAGACAAAGTGTTTTCCCTGAGATATAATTTCTAATGGTACATATTATTAAAGACTTTGGAATAGGGGTGAAATGTTATTGGTGCCAAAGAAGTTTTATCAGGTCCTCAATGTAGGGCTGAAATAAGGCTGGATCACATGGCCATAAAGAGAAGCTGCTTAATAATTTTGATAAAATGTGAGTGAGANAAGTGTCAGAACCAGGACTAAACCCAAGCCTTCTTATTCCACATTCTCTGCCATTTTTAGCCAGACTGCCAGAAAATTAACTTTGGACAGGACTTTTTAGTCTTTTATTCTTGTAATAAGACTTCTTCTAAAAAAGTTGCTGGACAATTGTATAATGCAATGAAGATTTACCTGTTGGTTTGAAGTTTGAATATGTATAATTAATTGTTTGGTGTGAAATAGGAGACTGAACTACCAGAGCACATATAAGTGTTAGAAAACAGAGCTGTTCCATGTAAATATAAAAAGATTGTAATTATAAAAATGGAAGTGTTGATATTTCAATTTTAGGTGCTGATATTTCAGTTATACTGATTATTGTCATTGCTAGGACCCATTGCTAACAGTGCTACTGGTCACCTGACCAGAGGATTACACATTACAAAGTATAAGCTGATATAATCACAATGCTAATACTTATCCCTGGGAGCACCTAGGTGGCTCAATTAGTTGAGAATAGGACTTTGGCTCAGGTCATGATCT
>NW_027528359.1:69993-78834 GCF_008692635.1 Crocuta crocuta
CCAAAGCTTTAGTGAGGCAGATTCCTTATTCTAGAGACAACTGTAAACCATAATACTCGTGCTAGAGTACTCATTGTTGCTTCTATACAATTGCTTTCAGTTCTTAGCAGACAGAGTAATTCAGGAATATATGTATATCATGTCAACTATTTATCTAATATACTTCTAATCTCTCTCTCTCTCTATATATATATACATATATATACACTTATATATAAGTACATAGTATATGTTTGTATATATTTACATATTTATTTATAAGTTATAAAGTACATAGTATATGTTTATATATGTATATATTTACATATTTATTTATAAGTTATCAATCTATTTAACTATCCAAAGTTAAAGCTGTGAATTCACATAATTCCAATTCAATGTCCAGAGTTTATTTTAATGTTTCTTATTTTGTTTGTAGCTCCTGTCCCCAACAATGAGAATTTTGCATCTCATTTTCTTCAGTGTACTTACTCATTTGCTCAAACTTATACTACAGTTTCAAGATTGCTAACCAATACCACAGAGAATACCAAAGTAAAGAACTGGAGAGCAATATTTCTTTACAATTATTTTATATTTCAGTATTTACTTACTACTTAGTGTTTACTTATAGATTGTGAATTACACTTTATTTATTATTAGGTATAATGTACAAAACTTAAGTATACTATTAGGTGAAATTTGGAATATTCATTTGCCAATATAACCTATACCCTTAGTAAGTTTTAAGCATTTATACATCACAGAAAGTTCCCTATGCCTTTCCCTGTCAACTCATGCTCTGGCTTATTCTTAAAAAGTATACAAAATGGAATTTTTTGGTTCTAGTTTCTTTCATTCATCCTCATGTTTTAAATTTTTACCTGTTTGTGGAGTATATCAAGAGTTTATGTCTTTTTATTGAAGGAAAATAGCCCATTGTCTAAATATACTACACATTTTTTATTTCTTCTTATGTTGCAAAATGTGATACTTATTGGGATAAGCTACATTCAAAAACATATCTTGAGATCAATACAATGTTTTACTTTTAAATAAGCTCCAAATAAACACCTTGAATGAACATAGCTAAGTTGTGTATAGGTTCTCCTAAGATTATAGTAATATATGAAAATTCTGAAATAGATTATTTGATTTGCGAAACATATAAGCTCCTCTACTTAATACTCTATTCTATAGTGTTATATTTCATTCACAATGTGACTTAGGATCAAGAATTTCCCTACTTAAATAGATAAGAAAATTAATTTATGTAAATCTTAAAATGTATCATATTTTTATTTTGTTGAGGGAAATTTACTGGAATTAAAGCTCAAAGCAGGTGAACTATCACGTGATTGAAATAGTTTTCTGCTAATCAGATTATCACTGGCTCACTCAGAACCTCTCATTTACAAAGTGCCTACATACCTATGTAAAGACACCTGAGGGATCTCAGGTCATGATTATTTTGGACTAGTTTTACAAGAATGAATTTAAAAAGCATGTGTACTCTTATTTGCTTTCTATTTTAACTCATTTGCTTATCAATTCTCTGCATATTGCTTGACACATTTTGATGCAAAATTGCAAGAGTGGTGGATTGGGCTCCCATGTCTTTAAAGTCAATTTAAATCCTTTTACAGGGATTTGGTTATTATCTTTGCTGAATTATTTCTGCTAAAATCATTTTTTCAGCTGGCCAGCTAGAAGTTTTTGTACTTGTATCTTTTTTTAAGGCAAAAATATCACCACCAACTTGTATTTATTCTTTCCAATATACATTTACTTATGCTTTCTTTTTTTACTCTTCCTACAAAAGACAATAAACTCAAATGAGCTGTGTCCATTTACCAGAAGGTCCATTCCCTATCAAAGCCCTGTAATTTTATTTTATATTTCACTTCTGCATTCTCTTTAAATAGTCTAGATGATTTTGAGTTATAACCTTCTTATTAATTATGCTTATAATTAACTATATTATAATCCATTTGTCTAAGCTCTTAAGAGTATTTGGCAGCTTTAAAGATTATTTTCTAAATATATATTTTTAAAATTTTCTTATGTTTATTTATTTTTGAAAGAGAGAGAGAGAGAAAAAGAGTAGGGAAAGGACAGAGAGAGAGAGGGAGACACAGAATCTGAAGCAGGCTCCAGGCTCTGAGCTCTCAGCACAGAGCCTGATTCAGGGCTCAAAGTCACGAACCACGAGATCATGACTTGAGCCGAAGTGTGATGCTTAACGGACTGAGCCACCCAGGAGCCCCAATTTTTCTGAATATTTTTAAATGATATTATGGTGTCAAAGTTTCATGGCTGCTTGTGATAGATTGGCTTCAAACTCCAATTCTCCACATTTCCATTAATTGAATCTTTTGTAATGTGATTTTGCAATTCCTCAAGTCTGGAGATCCAGTCTACTCTTAGAATCTGGGTTGGGCTTATAACTTGCCTTTTCCAAAGGAATATGGCAGACATGATAGTGTTCCCATTCACAGCCTAAATCTAAAGGGGTCTTATAAACTTCTAAAAAATCATGGGGCACCTGGGTGCCTCAGTTGGTTAAATGTCTGTATTTGGCTCAGGTCATGATCTTGCAGTTCATGAGTTCAAGCCCCATGTTGCATGTAGAAGCTGCTTAAATAAACTTTTAAAAAAACATTATTTTCAAAAGTGATATATGTGTGTATATATAGATATACATTCATACGTATATATAAAATAAATGAAAGCTTATCAAACATAAAATTAAACCAGATGAATGAAGTAATAGCAAAACATACTTGAATGACACAAGTAAAATTATGTAATTTTGAAAGTGTGCAACTGTGCAAAGAATTGAGAAGTGAATGAGAGTAGAAAGTGGTAGTGTCAGTAAAAAGAGAACTTGGCAAAAGTTTAACAGATAAAGTGCACACTCCTCGAGATGATTGTACGTGGCAGCACCAGACTTTGAAGTTGAAATGACTGAGAGAGTCATCCCCTCCCTTCAAATTCTGCCGAGTTCTGTTAAATGTCCACTCAAATAAATAGTTCTCCAACAATTGTGTGCAGATGTTTAGACTGCAAGAAGACAGAAAAAGAGTTAAAGAAAGACATTAGGAAAACGTGCACCCGGGAACAAGGTGAAAACATTGCTGGGGTCTGTGTCAGTTCTCCTCAAATTGCCAGGTGAGAGGACAATACTTAGAGAGAAAGCTTTGATTTCACAAAAATTGAATGATTGAATAGTTTCACTTCGTATCCTTGGGCAATTGTTTCTCATATGTTGTAAATTGATTTGTTTACACCTTCTGTATTCAAATATCCCACATTTGTGTACACTTGGGAAATTTGTTTCTTGTTAAAAACTAAACTCTTAATTGTTGCTTTAACCCTTTCTTACCTTTCTAGATTCTTACTCTACAGCTATCAGTTTGCCTTCTCATGTCTTCAAATTCTTTCTCTACTAATTTCTTCTCATTCAAATTTGAAATGGTCAAGTGTCTCCTACCGTAATAGAAACCACATCTTATATGAAATATTTCTTCTTGGTTTCCTGAATTTGGATTGTCTACCAAGTTTCTAGCTGATGTACAGTTTTTAGATAATCTCTAAGTTCCTAAATGAACATTTGTAAAGTGGATATACCAGAATTGCCTAATTTTAGTTTAAGAAAGTATAGATTCTAAGGTCCCATGTCATATTTACTGTGTCCTGAGGTATAGAGATTTGTTCATTAAAACTCCTCAGGGCTCTGCTGTATTGCCAGGCTTATAACCATTGTTAAAAGGCCTTTCTTTCTTTGCTTCTATGTTGGTATTCTTCAGGATTCTGTTCTGAGCCCCCAGTTTAATTTTCTCTATGGACCATTTCACACATTTCTATGCCATCAATTATGATTCAAAGGTGAAATCCCACTTTTCTATAATTACAGCCAGGTTACATCAATTATTTCTTTTGTGACTTTGAGCATGTCTCTAATGTGTATGTTCAGTTTCCATTGCTCTAAAAAAGAATAATAAAAATTTCTATGTCAGAGTTTTCAGGAAGAATTATAATCATTGTAAAGCTCTTAGAGGAGTACTTAGCAAGTTGTTAAACTAGATAGATCATAGAAACATAGATGAGCAAGCACTTAGTTGAATTTAGGCTACACTGCTGACCAGAAAATCATGAACAGATAAATTGCTTAATGTTTTAAAACATTACGTGTTGGAGTAGTTTGCTACACAGAAACAGATAACATACAAAGGTGAATGATTAGTTTGTTTTTCTTTTTTTTTTTTTAATGTTTTATTTATTTCTAGGAGAGAGAAAGAGAGACAGCATGAGCAGGGGAGGGTCAGAGAGAGAGGGAGTCACAGACTCTGAAACAGGCTACAGGCTCTGAGCAGTCAGCACAGAGCCCGACGCGGGGCTCGAACCCACGAACCGCGAGATCATGACCTAAGCGAAAGTCGGACGCTTAACCGACTAAGCCACCCAGGCGCCCCAGTTTGTTTTTCTTTTTAACTAATGTGTTATGTGATCAAAAGTTTTGTTATCTTTAACCCATAGAATAACACAATATTCTTAGAATTGAATGCCCTTCACAATCTGGAGGAGATATTAAAATATGTCACTCATTTGTGGATAGGTCCAAGATATCAAGTTATTTCTTTAACCTGTTTTGTTTCCAATATATTCCATCTTTTCACCACCCCCTTGTTTTATACACTTTTTCTATAATATTTTAATGCCTTGTATTATTTTCCCATTTAGATTAGCTTTCCACATCCTTTTCTACTTAACTGAATTCTATAGTCCTTTAGGAATCCTGTTCAAAGTTCATCCCTTTTGAGAACATTTCCCTTCAAGGCACAAAAAAAAATATTTTTTCTGTGATATGTTATAAGGAAGATAATTGTCAGTTGAATCTACCCTGAGGCTTACTTTTCCAGAATCTTCCAGAGAGTATTAGTGTTAAAAACCCTCTCTGCTGCCTTTGCCCCAGGCTCAGGCCATGACCCAACACTTTCAGAACAGTAGAGGAGAGATTTATGACCATTTCACAAAAGAAAAATAAATCATGTAGCTGGAAAAAAAATTATGACTACTAATTTATTTTGCCCCTAGTAGTTGATGAGATACTCTACAGTAAGTAGAATATAACCCTAGCACCTGTAACTCTAAGTAATAGTTAAAATTTACTTTAATAATGCATTGGAACTCAAAAAGTAAGTTACAAAAGTATCCTGATTCAAATGGACCTAGGAATAGAAAATTTTAGAATTTTATTATTAAGAAAAAAGACATATAGATATCTTTAGATTTTTCTAGGGTTAACATAAAACTACATAAAAGTATATGTTTAGGGGCGCCTGGATGGCTCAGTAGGTTAAGCATCTGACTTCTGCTCTGGTTATAATCTCACAGTGGTTAATGAGTTCAAGCCCTAAGTCAGGCTCTGTACTAACAGGTGGGAGCCTGGAGCCTGCTTCAGATTCTGTGTCTCCCTCTTTTTCTGCCTCTCCCCCACTCATGCTCTGTTTCTTTCTCAAAAATAAACATTAAAAATACTTAAAGTATAGGTTTATAATCTGTTAATATATCAGAAATGAATATTTATCAATGACTTGTCTAAATAAATGAAACATACAATTGTATCATTTTGCATGGTTAAATGTTTCAATTGATATTTGGTAGTTAAGATATTTTCTTTAAGTTAGATAATTAAGTTATTCATTAACACAGACCCCCACTATGAAGTGAGACTTTAGTGTTTAGACCAGTTCCGCACGTTTGAAGACATTTTTCTCGTAATAGGGCCACTAAGGCATTATCTCACTTTTCTAAGTCATACGCTTCGAAATAATGTAAAAAAAGGAAATGTATCACTTTTTAAAATTGAGTTTTTTAATAGAAACAAGATTTATTAAGTATAGGCAATATTCAATGTTATTCTCCTTAACAGCTGAAAATCTTGTAATATTGTAAATCATAAAATATTTTTAATTTCATTTGATTTCTGATTTGCTGAATTTGTTTTGGTGATTTTCTTTAAAATAGAGAATTTGAAGTACTTTTTAGGGAAAGAATTAACCATGATCGTGTAAAGAAGGAACTCAATAAATGACATACGCCAAACTATTTACTGCTGCTTTTAATGTTGCCTAAAGTTTGGAGTTCTATAAATTATGACATTTAGGACTAGTACTAATGATAAATTTTTAGTTCTCTCTTGTAAATTTTACAGAATTACAGGTCAGAATGAGCAATGGATGTGCCATTCTTATATGTCTTGAGCCTAAAGCCCCAGAGAAACTGGCTATGTACCTTCCATACATTTGTTAATATAGAAATATCTTTTTTTGCAGAGGTTTTAATAACAACTTCCTCCCTTGCCATCTCTCCCACCCCTTAACTTCACAGATTTAAAATGTTTTCACATCAACTTCTGCTAGATGTCATATAGTTACATTGATTTAGATTTCATCTAGGAATTATTTCTTCATTGGTTTTTATAAATGATTAACTACTTTATGAAAAATCTAGATATTCTCTTATATACTAAGACCCTCATTTCAGATAAGTTCTATGTTCTAAAATGGACTAAAAGATTTATTTTTCTTCTGGATATATTTTTTATTTTAACCCTATGCATGTAAGTTTGACAAGCCACTATTGTCTTTACAATTTCCAGGATAAAAGCTATAATTTTATACTGCAGGTTACATTGAAGGGGACACCTTGTACATGCATTTGACAGTAATAAAATCATGTTCCTCAAGAAATTTAATTAACAATTTGGGGTTCTAAAGTACTTAATGGCATTTCTCATCAAAATATTTCAAATTGCTTTATTAAACATTAACTCATCAATTCTCATAGCACTCATGGGAGGTAATTATGTACTCACGAATACTTCTTCATTTGAGATCTATTCATGGTCATTTGTAAAACTCCTTTTTTATGTCCTAAAATAAATATTTTTGTTATGTGATTACACAATTTACTTCATATTCTCTTATTTTCCTTATATATTCAAGGTGTCATGTGAAGTTGAAGAAAGGACCTTGGTATAAAAATAAATAAATTGTGGCATTTTTGCTCTCCAGGTTTAGACCTTGTACTGATTCAGTCTCTCCTTCATGATATCGGTGTTTCACTGTGCTTTGGAGGAATAGAAAGATAATGAATTTGGCATTTAGAAAGATGATAAAATGTCTGGGTTATGGAAGATAACTGGACAGGACTGAAAAATGCATCAATTTCAAACCCCAAGAAAGCTTATGTTCAAATACATCTCTTAATGCATTTCACCAATAGATATTTTACTAGATCAAAACACCAAAAAAGCAACTATACCATATGTAACAGTTTGAACATTCATAATGTAACATAAATTATGTTAATATAATTACTTTATTCAATTTTAAGATAACACATCCAAGGCTTGGGGTAGGATGGATTAATAAATATTTACTTAATGATTGACTGAAATCAGTAATAGCTAATTGCTAAGTTCAAGTGAGATACAGGGTCATTTTGAAGGTGGAGGAGCAGTCTGTTGAGGAGTAAAAAACTGGAAAAATACTGGGTAGAAGAGGGAAATAAAAAAACTGAAATTGTCAAAAGCCTTTGCTTTATACAATATTTTATCTGGAATCTTGGTAAAGGTTAGCAAGCTAAAATGTACATAAAATGTATTGTCAACTCAAAATAAATTAGTTTAGAATGCTACAAACCTTAAACTTCCATAGTTTTAATAAGTCTATAATCCAGGCTGCTCACTTGAACACCTTTAGTACCATCTGTACTTTTGCTGACGAATCCTCATTCTTCTCTCAGACATGAGGATAGAGAAGCTAGTAACATAATAGCTAACATTTTTAAGTGCCTAATTATTGCAAGAGATTGTGATGAGCACTTTGATCTTCCTTGGTAGACAGTGCTACTTTCTACCCACCATACACATAACAAAAGAAATCTTAGGTTAAACAATTTGTGCAAGATCATGTTACCAGAGAGTTCTAGATCCAAGATTTGAACATTTGTCCAATTCTAGATCCTACTTCTTTAGTGATTCTCCAGTTGGGTTCCATGAATCCAGCAGGAACATCAGTAGACATATCTTTAGGGAATTTGCAAGTTCTTTATGAAATTTTAAACATTTGTAGCACTTTTAAATAGTTATATAAATGCATATGTAAGTTTTGGATTATCTGGATAATCACTAAAGAAGAGAAAACTGCCTTCTTCAGTATAAGTTTCCATTTATACTTATAATCCTATTGGTGCCAAGTATCACTTTACTTGTCAGGACTATAGTTCAAGTACAAAAATGAAGTGAATTTAGTCCACAGTGTACATTAAATTGTGTGAGCCACTGCACTTTGTATAATAATGAAATTAAATAACTGTTAATGCAGAATTGAAAATGATATTACAACATGGCAAACTAAGAAGAATTTGTTGCAGTCAATATCATACTCAGTTTGAGAGGTGTAAAACATCATCTATCACATTATACTATTACTGATAATTTTAAAGTGATTGGTTTTTTTAATATTTTATTTATTTCTGAGAGAGAGAGGGAGACAGCATGAGCAGGGGAGGGTCAGAGAGAGAGGGAGACAGAGAATCTGAAACAGCCTCCAGGCTCCGAGCTAGCTGTCAGCACAGAGCCCGTTGAGGGGCTGGAACCCACGAACTGTGAAATCATGACCCTCGAAGTCGGACACTCAACTGACTGAGCCACCCAGGCGTCTCTAAAGTGATTGTTTTAATTTATATACTATATAGTATGTTTATAGATTTATTATATATTTATATCTATATATTACATATAATATGTATTATATATACTATATATTATATATATTTATTTTATATTACATA